>NW_027491525.1:600000-801497 GCF_021521415.1 Bidens hawaiensis
ATCGAACCATTCTAATATTCGAAAACAAGGGACCAGACCCTTATAATATCTGTGATGATAGGGACCAGACCCTTATAATATCTGTGATGTTAGGGAATCGAACCCTTCTAATATTCGAAAACTAGGGACCAGACCCTTATAATATCTGTGATGATAGGGACCAGACCCTTATAATATCTGTGATGTTAGGGAATCGAACCCTTCTAATATTCGAAAACTAGGGACCAGACCCTTATAATATCTGTGAGGTTATAGGGCGAAAGGCTCTTTAAAAAGTATGATTATGTATGGTCTGGTCCCTAACATCACAGATATTATAAGGGTCTGGTCCCTAACATCACAGATATTATAAGGGTCTGGTCCCTAACATCACAGATATTATGAGGGTCTGGTCCCTAATATCACAGATATTATTAGGGTCTGGTCCCTAACATCACAGATATTATTAGGGTCTGGTCCCTTGTTTTCGAATATTAGTAGGGTTCGATTACCTCTTCGTTACCATACAACCATACATCATACCTCGAGTATTATTAGGGCTCGGTACCCTTTTCGTAACCATACAACCATACAACCGTCATTTCCTTCTTTTATTAACTTTATTACGTTCATACACATAAACATACATATCATACTTGCCATATTTATAACGTTACAACCTGACAGTACGTGCAATATCCGAAGATCGTTCACGAACCATCAAGCAATCATTCATACATATCACATATATCACATATGGCTTTATAACGTTACAACCTGACAGTACGTGCAATATCCGAAGATCGTTCACGAACCATCAAGCAATCATTCATACATATCACATATATCACATATGGCATACACTTATCACTTAGGATAAATGTATTAACAACACATCAAGTATGCACACAGCCTCGAAAATATAACAAGGAATGGGGCTAGAAACTCACCTGGATCCTGTTACGTTCGCCGTTGATCGTAATTCCTTTCTTTAACTGGGCTCGGCTAACTGTATAATATTTACACATATCAATTAACTACTACTACTCGTTTTGTATTTCTATCTAAATATGACCCACAACGAACGGGGGGTCCGGGGGCAGCGCCGCTGGCAGCGGGGTTCTAGGGGCGGCAGCCCCTAGCGGGGTCCAAGGGGCAGAGCCCCTGGCTGGGGTTAAGCTGCCAGGTCAGCTTGGAAAAATTTTATTTTCGATAACTGCCTTACCACATTTTCCATTAGGTTTTTAATTTATTTTATAATCGAACTTCACTTCAGGCGAAGTTAAACCTTAGGCGAACTTGGCTTCAGGCGAAGTTAAACCTTAGGCGAACTTGGCTTCAGGCGAAGTTAAACCTTAGGCGAACTTGGCTTCAGGCGAAGTTAAACCTTAGGCGAACTTGGCTTCATGCGAAGTTAAACCTTAGGCGAACTTGGCTTTAGGCGAAGTTATACCTTAGGCGAACTTGGCTTCAGGCGAAGTTAAACCTTAGGCGAACTTGGCTTCAGGCGAAGTTATACCTTAGGCGAACTTGGCCGTATGCGAAGTTATCCTTAGGCGAACTTGGCCGTAGGCGAAGTTATCCTTAGGCGAAGTTACGCTTGAAGGCGAAGTTACGCTTGAAGGCGAAGTTCATCAGGCGAACTTAATCTTGCAGGCGAAGTTATCGCGCTGCAGATCTGTTTGCCCATAACTCCTTCGTTTCTTAGCCAAATAACTCGATTTTGGTACCCACGGAATCGTATGATCGGCGCCTACAAATCCCGACCATCAAATCGGCCTAAAATCGACGTTTTAGGGGTCCGATTTGGGCAGTTTGGGTTTCGGGTCCGGTTAACCCATCCAATCCTAACCATTTACAGTAATAATAGATTTGTTGGATTGTTCTTACCTTACCAACTCAGATCTATCAACAAAATCTCGGGTTTCGGCTTCGAATCTTGATCGGTTAGTATGTGTGTGTTTTGAGGAGTGTGTGGAGTGTGTGTGGAGTTTGGTGAGAAATGAGATATTTTGGGATTTTGGGGGTATTTATATCCCTGAAATCCCATTCTCATTTATCCTATCTCAATTAATCCAAGTCCATGACCCGCTCCTACCCGATATTAATAATTAAAAACGCGAAATCACTAACATAACTTTCTTTATTCAACATTATAAATTTTAGGATGTTACAAGTCTTCCCCTCTTAAGGAGGTTTCGTCCCCGAAACCTAACTATTATATAAACAAACTAGGGTAAAACTTGCGCATCTCATCCTCGGCTTCCCAAGTAGCATCTGATCCCTTGCGGTGTTTCCATATTACTTTTACCAAAGGTATAGTTTTGTGACGAAGCTGCTTCTCCTTGCGATCAACGATCTTTATCGGTTGCTCGATGTAGTTCAATTGTTCATCAACCTCAATGTCCATTAATGGCACGTGAGACGTGTCATCAGCTAGACACTTCCTCAGATGAGAAACATGGAAGGTTGAATGAATTCCTTCTAACTCATCGGGTAAATCCAGCTTATAAGCTACTTCCCCCACACGATACAAAATTTTAAATGGTCCAATGTACCTCGGACTTAGCTTCCCTCTCTTTCTAAAACGGATAATTCCTTTCCAAGGCGAGACCTTAAGCATCACATAGTCGCCAACGTTAAACTCAATTGGTCGTCGCCGCTTATCTGCATAAGACTTTTGTCTGTCTTGAGTGGCTTTCATTCTTGCTTTGATCTGATCGAACTTTGAAGACGTTTCTTGAACCACTTCTAGGCTTCCCATTTCTTTCTGACTAATCTCACCCCAACACACCGGGGTTCTACATCGTCTACCGTAAAGCATCTCAAACGGTGGCATACCAATACTCGAATGGTAACTGTTGTTATAGGAGAACTCTGCCAGATGCAGATGATCATCCCAACTTCCACCAAAATCTAAAACGCAAGCACGTAGCATATCCTCAAGGGTTTGGATCGTCCTTTCAGACTGTCCATCGGTTTGAGGATGATACGCCGTACTGATGTTCAACCTCGTCCCCATAGCTTCATGAAATTTCTTCCAGAACCTCGAAGTAAACCGTGTGTCCCTATCAGACACGATCGATAACGGTACTCCATGCTTGGTTACCACTTCCTTGATGAACAAGCTTGCTAACATTTCTGACGAGATGGCCTCTCGTATGGGCAGAAAGTGAGCACTCTTGGTCAAACGGTCCACAATCACCCAGATGGTATCATGTTGCTTAGCTGTACGAGGTAGCTTAGTTATGAAATCCATGGTGATGTGTTCCCATTTCCACTCAGGTATCTCTAGCGGTTGCATCTTCCCATAAGGCTTTTGGTGCTCGGCTTTGACTTGTAAGCAAGTTAAGCACTTACTAACATAATCCACTACATCGTTCTTCATTCCTGGCCACCAGTAATCTCTTTTCAAGTCATGGTACATCTTTGTAGCTCCTGGATGGATTGAGTACCTTGACTTATGAGCTTCATCTAAGATTCGACTTCTAAGATCACCATGGCGTGGGATCCACATACGGTCGAACCTAGTCTTAACTCCATGAGTGTTTTCCATCAACTCATCTTGCTGGCCATAAATCCTTTCTTTCTTTACTAACCCTTCGTCTACTAACACTTCTGACTGCACTTTGATGATTTCTTCAAAAAGACTTGAGTTCATGATCAACTTCTATGATTTCACGGTTGCAAGGACTTCCTCATTCTTACGACTTAGCGCATCAGCGACCACGTTAGCTTTACCGGGGTAATACTTAATCTCACAGTCGTAATCCTTTATCAATTCTAACCATCTTCTCTGCCTCATGTTCAATTCTTTCTGCTCGAAGAAGTACTTTAAACTCTTATGATCTGTATAGATAGTGCACTTAGTACCGTACAGGTAATGCCTCCATATCTTAAGAGCATGCACTACAGCTGCTAACTCCAAATCATGCGTCGGATACGTACTCTCATGGACTTTCAACTGTCTAGACGCGTAAGCTATCACCTTCCCTCGTTGCATCAACACGCAACCTAACCCTTGATGCGAGGCATCAGCACAAACAACGAAATCCTCATCACCATCGGGTAAAGTAAGGATTGGAGCTTGCGTGAGTCTCTTCTTCAATTCTTCAAAGGCTTCCTCCTGAAACTTTCCCCAATTGAATACTATCGTCTTTCGGGTCATACCGGTCAGCGGTGCGGCTATCTTGGAGAAACCTTCGATGAATCTCCTATAGTAGCCAGCTAACCCTAGGAAGCTTCGTATATCAGTCGGATTCTGCGGAGTCTTCCAATTCGTTATCGCTTCAATATTAGCTGGGTCCACGGTAATCCCCTCCGGATTAACCACATGACCTAAAAATTGCACTTCCCTTAACCAGAACGCGCACTTCGAAAACTTGGCGTACAACCTTTCTTTCTTCAGAACTTCCAATACCTCTCTCAGATGCTCGGCATGGTCAGACTCACTCTTTGAATAAATCAATATATCATCGATGAAGACGATAACCGACTTATCCAACATCGGTCGACACACCCTATTCATCATGTCCATAAATGCTGCAGGAGCATTTGTTAGACCGAATGACATTACAAGGAACTCGTAGTGTCCATACCGCGTTCGGAACGCTGTTTTAGGGATGTCTACCTCTTTCACTTTCAGCTGATGGTAGCCTGATCTGAGATCTATTCGTGAGAACCAACTCGAACCTTGCAGTTGGTCAAACAGATCGTCAATCCTAGGCAAGGGGTATCTATTCTTTACCGTAAGCTTATTCAACTCACGATAGTCTATGCACATTCTCATACTTCCATCCTTTTTCTTCACAAACAAAACCGGTGCGCCCCACGGAGAAACACTCGGTCTGATAAAACCCTTGTCGAGGAGTTCTTGCAGTTGGGACATCAATTCCTTCATCTCGGACGGTGCTAGACGGTAAGGCGCCTTCGCGACGGGCTGGGCTCCTGGTACTAGATCTATCTGAAATTCTATCTCTCGCTCAGGTGGCAACCCCGGAAGATCCTCAGGGAATACTTCTGGGTAGTCGCGCACAATAGGAACATTCTTCATTTCTTTCGTCTCGGCCGTAGCGTTGACAACATACGCCAGGTAGGCACCGCACCCTCGCCTTAACAAACCCTCGGCTTTTATCATTGAAATGACATTAAGCCCATAACTCTCCTTATCACCATAAACCGTCACCGCACTACCATCCAATGACTTTAACCTTATCATCTTACTTTTACATACTATCTGAGCCTCAAACTCAGACAACCAATCCATACCCAAGACTACATCGAACCCTCCTAAGGCCATAACATACAAAGTAACAGGGAACTCATGTCCCTCTAACTCTATCTTACAATTCTTAACCATTTTTGTTATTTTCACCGAAGTGTCACTTGCGGTTTCTACTACAAAAGTTTCAGACACTCGGCAGCCTTTCATTTTA
Source organism: Bidens hawaiensis (assembly GCF_021521415.1). NCBI lineage: Eukaryota > Viridiplantae > Streptophyta > Magnoliopsida > Asterales > Asteraceae > Bidens > Bidens hawaiensis. The sequence continues at coordinate 605,415 of NW_027491525.1, forward strand.
GCTAGTTTACTAAACGTCGTAGCTACAAAACTTCTATTCGCACCAGAATCAAATAATACAGAAGCGGAAACATCATTCACTAGAAACGTACCTGTGACGACATCCGGAATCTGCCTGGCTTGTTCCTGGGTCAGCATGTAGGCTCTAGTTCTGGGCCTAGCTTGATCGGCATCCTTCTTTCCACTACCTCCAGCTACACCTTCAGTGCACTCCCTTGACATATGGCCTGTCTTGCCACATTTGTAACATGCTGGCTTCGCACTGCACTCATTGGCATAATGCCCTACCTTCCCGCACTTATAACAGGCATTCGACCCCATTCTGCATTCTCCACCATGAGCCTTTCCACATTTGAGACAAACATTAGAACTTTTACCCCACTTGCACTCACCACCATGCCTCTTTCCGCAGGTCTTACACGATCTCTTCTCCCACACTTTCTGTTTCTTATCCTTGGAGTTCCATAACTGAGTACCGGGTCGTTTAGCAGGAGTGACCCCTTTCTTCTCTTTCTCTTCGTCCCTATCCACCCTATCATCCGCGGCCACGTCAGCATAGACCATTTCCGCGAGTCCAACAGCCGAATCAAAAGTAGCAGGTTGAATCGCCCTGACTAACATGCGGACCTTTTGTGGCAACCCTCTCACATAACATTTGATTCTCTTGACCTCAGTGTCAACCATGTCAGGCACCAACCTAGATAGTCGGTTGAACTCCGTGGTATACTCACGATGCGTCATCATACCGGCTTTCAAATTCTGGAACTTCATATCCGTTCTTTCAACCTCGGCATCTGCACAGAATTTCTTCATTACCAACTCTTTCAAATCTTCCCACCTCATCTCTTTGATCTCTTCACGGGTCTTCCTCTGCTCCACACTCTCCCACCAATACATAGCCTCATCTACGAATGACTGAGTAGCATACCCCACAGCTTGGTCGGGACGGCATTCGCTAATGCGGATAACCTTGTCCATAGCGGTTATCCACTGGAGAGTAGCGATTGCGTCTCCTAAACCAGTCAGCTTAGGCGGGTCACAACCTTTGAAGGACTTATAGCTGCACCCACCTTGTCCTCCTCTCCTATCATCGACTTTCACAGACTTATCCCCACTCGAGGCCCCTCTTTCACCTTCCCCATCCTTTCTACCATCACCACCCGCCCCTTCAGCAGTTCGCTCACGGCTTCCAGCAGATCCTTCGGGATTCAGGTTCTTCACAGCAGCAACTACAGCCTGAACGATGGCTGCTTGAACTGCGGGGCTAAGTTGAACTTCTTCGTTGTTGTTCTGGTCTCCTCCAGCTGCGCTTCCTTCATCTTCGGTGTGGGAAGCTTCTTCCACCGAGGGTTGCCGGACAAGACGAGGCCTGCCACGACGCCCAGTGCGACCCCCAGTTTCAACAAATTCTCCAGCTCCAGCCATTAGTATTCTAAAGGGGAAAACACAAACATCATCACTCAAGGAACTATCTAGTACAAGGATAGTAAGGCTAACAGGTAATAACAGTGGCCAGTTGTGATTAGCTGATCACGTTACTTTCCGCGTCCTATACACTTCCTTTTATGAGTCTATTTGTGCTGGTTCTACTTAAGTAGTTAGTCAATTCAAAACAATCAATTATTCCTATCCGTACCATTCTCATATCTTTTCTTTCTCATTAACGTATATCATTTAATCATACCTTTCACCTTTACTGATCTTGCTTGAGCGACACATGGCATTCTTGAACTGGCATCTTCTTTCTTTTCTTACTTAAATCCCATTCTCTGTTCGAGTCTAAGCATGTAGGATGCTTAAATCTCTCGAACTTTGCTCTGATACCAACTTGTAAGGCCCCGTTACCGGTAACCCTACTTTCGTGTTGGATTTACTCATAAACACAGTTCTAAATATCAGAGTTAATTAAAAACTTTACGCGGAATATAAAACTTTCATAAAACATTACATATCGATTCATAATCATGTCTTAAAACATTCCTCTTGTCTTTCAAAATCAAAACATAACTTATAAAACATATCAGATCTTCAGATGCCAGGCTTTAGTCTTCTGCCATGTGTCCTCCACTCAAGCCAGCTGTCTCAACCTACTCACCTGCGTGCATACTAAAAGTCAGCTACGCTGAGTGAGTTCTAGTTAATCATAAATACCATACAATACCTTATTACATACATACGTACTAAACCTCATAACTTTCTTTCATACACACATAAGTACTCATACCTTCATTCTTACTTACATACTTTCTTTCTTACTTACATACTTTCTTTTCATTCATAATCATACGTTTTAAAGAGCCTTTCGCCCTATAACCTCACAGATATTATAAGGGTCTGGTCCCTAACATCACAGATATTATAAGGGTCTGGTCCCTAACATCACAGATATTATAAGGGTCTGGTCCCTAACATCACAGATATTATGAGGGTCTGGTCCCTAACATCACAGATATTATTAGGGTCTGGTCCCTAACATCACAGATATTATTAGGGTCTGGTCCCTTGTTTTCGAATATTAGTAGGGTTCGATTCCCTCTTCGTTACCATACAACCATACATCATACCTCGAGTATTATTAGGGCTCGGTACCCTTTTCGTAACCATACAACCATACAACCGTCATTTCCTTCTTTTATTAACTTTATTACGTTCATACACATAAACATACATATCATACTTGCCATATTTATAACGTTACAACCTGACAGTACGTGCAATATCCGAAGATCGTTCACGAACCATCAAGCAATCATTCATACATATCACATATATCACATATGGCTTTATAACGTTACAACCTGACAATACGTGCAATATCCGAAGATCGTTCACGAACCATAAAGCAATCATTCATACATATCACATATATCACATATGGCATACACTTATCACTTAGGATAAATGTATTAACAACACATCAAGTATGCACACAGCCCCGAAAATATAACAAGGAATGGGGCTAGAAACTCACCTGGATCCTGTTACGTTCGCCGTTGATCGTAATTCCTTTCTTTAACTGGGCTCGGCTAACTGTATAATATTTACACATATCAATTAACTACTACTACTCGTTTTGTATTTCTATCTAAATATGACCCACAACGAACGGGGGTCCGGGGGCAGCGCCCCTGGCAGCAGGGTTCTAGGGGCGGCAGCCCCTAGCGGGGTCCAAGGGGCAGAGCCCCTGGCTGGGGTTAAGCTGCCACACAGTTCTGACCAACAATACCTTTATTTTATAATAAATATAATTTTATTTAACATTCGAAGATACACCATTTCAGAATACTTTTTGACATATTCCTAGTTTCATTTTTTCTTTTAAAACTTCCTCCAAATTATTAAAATCATAATTAGACAATGAATCTTCAGATTAACATTAACTCGATGAAACAACAACTTGGTCATCAACTTGATTAACAAATTCATTTAAAGATTCAACAGATTGTTTGTCAACTTGATTGAAAATTTCATTTAAAGACTAAGCAGCTTGGTTATTAGTTGGATTAACAACTTGTTCAATCGGTGGTTTAAAATTTTCATTACTTTAACCTTTGCCACCCAGTTCTGACCAACAACACCTTTATTTTATAATAAAAATAATTTTATTTAACATTCGAAGATACACCACTTCAGAATTCTTTTTGACATATTCCTAGTTTCATTTTTTCATTTAAAACGACCTCCAAATTATTATAATCATAATCAGACAATGAATCATCAGACGAACATGAACTCGATGAAACAACAACTTGGTCATCAACTTGTTTAACAACTTCATTTAAAGACTCAACAGATTGTTTATCAACTTGGTTAACAATTTCATTTAAAGACTCAACAGCTTGATTAATAATTGGATTAACAACTTGTTCAATCGGTGGTTTAACAATTTCATTACTTTAAACCTTTACCACCCAGTTCTGACCAACAATACCTTTATTTTTATAGTAAATATAATTTTATTTAACATTCGAAGATACACCACTTCAGAATTCTTTTTGACATATTCCTAGTTTCATTTTTTCATTTAAAACTTCCACCAAATTATTATAATCATAATTAGACAATGAATCTTCAGACGAACATGAACTCGATGAACCAACAACTTGGTCATCAACTTGATTAACAAATTCATTTAAAGACTCAACAGATTGTTTATCAACTTGATTTAAAATTTCATTTAAAGACTAAGCAGCTTGGTTATTAGTTGGATTAACAACGAGTTCAATCGGTGGTTTAAAATTTTCATTACTTTAACCTTTGCCACCCAGTTCTGACCAACAATACCTTTATTTTATAATAAATATAATTTTATTTAACATTCGAAGATACACCATTTCAGAGAATTTTTTTGACATATTCCTTGTTTCATTTTTCATTTAAAATTTCCTCCAAATTATTATATTCATAATCAGACAATGAATCATCAGACGGACATGAACTCGATGAAACAACAACTTGGTCATCAACTTGATTAACAACTTCATTTAAAGACTCAACAGATTGTTTATCAACTTGATTAACAGTTTCATTTATAGACTCAGCAGCTTGGTTATTAGTTGGATTAACAACTTGTTCAATCGGTGGTTTAACATTTTCATTACTTTTAACCTTTACCACCCAATTCTGACCAACAATACCTTTATTTTTATATTAAATATAATTTTATTTAACATTCGAAGATACACCACTTCAGAATTCTTTTTGACATATTCCTAGTTTCATTTTTTCTTTTAAAACTTCCTCTAAATTATTATAATCATAATTTGACAATTAATCTTCAGTTTAACATGAACTCGATGAAAGAACAACTTGGTCATCAACTTGATTAACAACTTCATTTAAAGACTCAACAGATTGTTTATCAACTTGATTAACAGTTTCATTTATAGACTCAGCAGCTTGGTTATTAGTTGGATTAACAACTTGTTCAATCGGTGGTTTAACATTTTCATTACTTTTAACCTTTACCACCCAGTTCTGACCAAAAATAACTATATTTTTATAGTAAATATAATTTTATTTAACATTCGAAGATACACCACTTCAGAATTCTTTTTGACATATTCCTAGTTTCATTTTTTCCTCTAAAACTTCCTCCAAATTATTATAATCATAATTAGACAATTAATCTTCAGTTTAACATGAACTCGATAAAACAACAACTTGGTCATCAACTTGATTAACAACTTCATTTAAAGACTCAACAGATTGTTTATCAACTTGGTTAACAATTTCATTTAAAGACTCAACAGCTTGGTTATTAGTTAGATTAACAACTTGTTCAATCGGTGGTTTAAAATTTTCATTACTTTAACCTTTGCCACCCAGTTCTGACCAACAATACCTTTATTTTATAATAAAAATAATTTTATTTAACATTTGAAGATACACCATTTCAGAATTCTTTTTGACATATTCCTAGATTCATTTTTTCATTTAAAACTACCTCCAAATTATTATAATCATAATCAGACAATGAATCATCAGACGAACATGAACTCGATGAAACAACAACTTGGTCATCAACTTGATTAACAATTTCATTTAAAGACTCAACAAATTGTTTTTCAACTTGATTAACAATTTCATTTAAAGACTCAACAGCTGGGTAATTATTTGGATTAACAACTTGTTCAATTGGTGGTTTAACATTTTCATTACTTTTAACCTTTGCCACACAGTTCTGACCAACAATACCTTTATTTTATAATAAAAATAATTTTATTTAACATTTGAAGATACACCACTTCAGAATTCTTTTTGACGTATTCCAAGTTTCATTTTTTCATTTAAAACTTCTTCCAAATTATTATAATCATAATTAGACAATGAATCTTCAGACGAACATGAACTCGATGAAACAACAACTTGGTCATCAACTTGATTAACCAATTCATTTAAAGACTCAACAGATTGTTTATCAACTTGATTGAAAATTTCATTTAAAGACTAAGCAGCTTGGTTATTAAATGGATTAACAACTTGTTCAATCAGTGGTTAAAAATTTTCTTTACTTTTAACCTTTACCACCCAGTTCTGACCAACAATACCTTTATTTTTATAGTAAATATTATTTTATTTAACATTCGAATATTCACCATTTCAGAGAATTTTTTTTGACATACTCCTTGTTTCATTTTTCATTTAAAATTTCCTCCAAATTATTATATTCATAATCAGACAATGAATCATCAGACGGACATGAACTCGATGAAACAACAACTTGGTCATCAACTTGATTAACAACTTCATTTAAAGACTCAACAGATTGTTTATCAACTTGATTAACAGTTTCATTTAAAGACTCAGCAGCTTGGTTATTAGTTGGATTAACAACTTGTTCAATCGGTGGTTTAACATTTTCTTTACTTTTAACCATTACCACCCAATTCTGACCAACAATACCTTTATTTTTATAGTAAATATAATTTTATTTAAAATTCGAAGATACACCACTTCAGAATTCTTTTTGACATATTCCTAGTTTCATTTTTTCTTTTAAAACTTCCTCCAAATTATTATTATTATCATAATTAGACAATTAATCTTCAGTTTAACATGAACTCGATAAAACAACAACTTGGTCATCAACTTGATTAACAACTTCATTTAAAGACTCAACAGATTGTTTATCAACTTGGTTAACAATTTCATTTAAAGACTCAACAGCTTGGTTATTAGTTGGATTAACAACTTGTTCAATCGGTGGTTTAAAATTTTCATTACTCTAACCTTTGCCACCCTGTTCTAACCAACAACACCTTTATTTTATAATAAAAATAATTTTATTTAACATTTGAAGATACACCACTTCAGAATTCTTTTTGACATATTCCTAGTTTCATTTTTTCATTTAAAACTACCTCCAAATTATTATAATCATAATCAGACAATGAATCATCAGACGAACATGAACTCGATGAAACAACAACTTGGTCATCAACTTGATTAACAATTTCATTTAAAGACTCAACAAATTGTTTTTCAACTTGATTAACAATTTCATTTAAAGACTCAGCAGCTGGGTAATTATTTGGATTTACAACTTGTTCAATCGGTGGTTTAACATTTTCATTACTTTTAACCTTTGCCACACAGTTCTGACCAACAATACCTTTATTTTATAATAAAAATAATTTTATTTAACATTTGAAGATACACCACTTCAGAATTCTTTTTGACATATTCTGTGACAATCGTCAATTTCAGGTTAACCCCGTTAACTCAACTCCGTCAATTCAAACTTTAAGATCGTTGAATCTATAACGCACACTTCATTACATTTAAACTAGGGTTTAAATGACGCTTAACACTTACTACATGTGTAGTCTTTCGGGATTTGCACCGAAACGCAAACGAGTTGACGCGAACGATTGATAAATAAACGACAAACGTCAAAACAATAATTATGTGTAAATTATGTGTTAGATATATGTGTGTTACTTGATTCGTTATGTGGAGTGTTAAACAAGAAACAAGAACCAACTAATTAGGCTAGAGATGTAACATTTGGAAGTTTAGGGACTAGAGTGTAACTTGTATATCTATAAATATAACCTTAACTACAAACCCTAACCTATTTTATTAACCTACAACCCGATCGGCCTCCCCCTTGCTCTCTCTTGGCTGCCGTCCACAAACACACACACATACACCATCAATTCAAGCCTTTGATTGAAGAACAAAGTGCTAGGAAGGTATATTTGATCATCCTTCACATCCTTGTTGATTGAATTTGATGTTTGTTGGGTTAATAACAAACCCTAGCTGGCCGATTTTGTTCATGTATGTGATTAATATGATTATTGTTAGTTGGATAACTAGATTGATGTTGTTGCTTGATTGATTGTTGTCTTTGATTTGAGTTAAAACACAAACCCTAATCTTGTATGTATGGTGTAATTGATATGCATGGATAGTAGTTATAGTGTCTAGAGGGTTATATGGATGCATGATAGTTCATAGATTGTTATTTTGTTGAGTTTTGATGTGAACAGATTCTGGACAGAATGTATATACGATGTTTAAGTGACTGTAACGAAGTGTAAACGTGAAAATTGATTGAGATTGTTGGTACTGCAGTAAACTAGGTTGAGTCTAGTTTCTATAAAGTATAAATTCGTAATTTTTGGATAAGTGGAAGTATACTTTTATGATTTTACAAAAACGTGATGCAAAGCTGAGCTGTTAGACCTGCTGTTAGGTTATGTTGTAAATGTTATATCTCATGAACTACGAGACCAATTGGGTTGGTTCCACTTCTGGAAGTTGACTCACTGAGTTAGGAACCAAACCCAAGTGGTCTTGCATTTATTGGATTTTTTGTTTAACGGGAATTGTAAATAAAATTCAGTTGCGCATGAATCTGACTGATATGAGTTTGCTGTAATGTTTTGATCATTATGAACAATCTATATGGAATAAAAATAAGATAAAAGATGTTCTGGAAACCTAAGATATGTATGCTCCTGTGGTAATTTTTGGTAAATTAATTGAGACGTTATAATCGGTAAACTAGTGCAATCTTTCAAGTAGAAATTCTGTCATAACGAAACTAGCTGCTGAGTTGTATAGGAATGCATGAAATATGATAGTTTTTATATAATTGTTGTATTTTGACCAAAATACCATTGCGGGGAATAGTTGCTAGTTGATTGCCATGAATTGACCAAATTGCCCTTATGGGGAATAATGGTTAGTTAGTCTTTGTTTGTTGACCAAAATGCCCCTACGGGAATAATTGCTAATAAGTATGTTATTAATACGTGACACGAAAGTAATTGCTCACTCGTGTATCGTATCACAATTTTACTTGTTTAAGTCACACACGATTCACAAACGAAACACGAAACATGTTACGTGCATAGGTATTATGTGCCGAGTCTAGAGACTCGTTAAACATTCCGATACTTAGAAAATCTCTTTGTTATTTTAGAACGCTAGAGAGTTTTCTACGACGCGCATCACTCGGTGATCTAGATCGGATATTCTTCGCAAACAGTGAGTTTCACTTACCCCGCTCTTTGAACTGTTTTCAAACGTTTTTCACTTGGGGGAGATAACATACTCCGATAAACATATTTTCTGAGATAAACGCATATTTAAGATTTTGTTATAAATTATATATCACTTGTAAAGGGCTAAGCGGCAAACGTAACATTTGAAGTCCCACACATCGGACCGGTTAATATTTGGAATAGCGAGTCACTGTTGAGTAGTACTACTGGGTTTGACAAACCCCACCCGACGCTAAGCTCAACTGGAGGTTGAGTGGGTGTAAATTTTGGCTAACACTTACCATGGTCTGGAGGACCTGGTGACGGGCACTTGATAAACAGTCAGCTTCGGTCGCGAACCACTTAGCGATACTTGTTGTATAGATTAGCTACCTATCGATATATAATTTGACATAACACTATCTGGTAATGCAAAACACTTAAACGCTGTAACGTGGTTACACACTTAAACGCTGTAACGTGGTTACACACTTAAACGCTGTAACGTGGTTACACACTCAAACGCTATAACGTGGTTACACACTCAAACGTCGTAACGGGGTTACGCAACATTTAAACGTCGTAACGAGGTTACGCAAAACGCTAAACGATTTATCTTATTTTACTTGTGAAATCACCAACCTTGTGTTGACACTTTTAGTATGTTATTCTCAGGTAGCCGAGGCGGGCGCGCGGTTTAGGAGCATGCATTAATTGAAAACATCTTTATTCTGCAAACTTAATTTTAACAATTACATTTGGTTTTAAGTCGTCCTGCGTGACGCAACTTTTGAATTAAGGTTTTACGCTTCCGCACTTATTTACATTTAAACGTTTTTCTTTGGTTTGATTATAACTAATGATTCCGATCCTGCCAGTTCTACACCCTCTGACGGTAAAACTCCGTTAGTGGATTTTGAGGGTGTGACAGATTCCTAGTATGTTATTCTCAGGTAGCCGAGGCGGGCGCGCGGTTTAGGAGCATGCATTAATTGAAAACATCTTTATTCTGCAAACTTAATTTTAACAATTACATTTGGTTTTAAGTCGTCCTGCGTGACGCAACTTTTGAATTAAGGTTTTACGCTTCCGCACTTATTTACATTTAAACGTTTTTCTTTGGTTTGATTATAACTAATGATTCCGATCCTGCCAGTTCTACACCCTCTGACGGTAAAACTCCGTTAGTGGATTTTGAGGGTGTGACAGATTCCTAGTTTCATTTTTTCATTTAAAACTTCCTCCAAATTATTATAATCATAATTAGACAATGAAACTTCAGACGAACATGAACTCGATGAAACAACAACTTGGTCATCAACTTGATTAACCAATTCATTTAAAGACTCAACAGATTGTTTATCAACTTGATTGAAAATTTCATTTAAAGACTAAGCAGCTTGGTTATTAGATGGATTAACAACTTGTTCAAATCAGTGGTTAAAAATTTTCTTTACTTTTAACCTTTACCACCCAGTTCTGACCAACAATACCTTTATTTTTATAGTAAATATTATTTTATTTAACATTCGAATATTCACCATTTCAGAGAATTTTTTTTGACATACTCCTTGTTTCATTTTTCATTTAAAATTTCCGCCAAATTATTATATTCATAATCAGACAATGAATCATCAGACGGACATGAACTCGATGAAACAACAACTTGGTCATCAACTTGATTAACAACTTCATTTAAAGACTCAACAGATTGTTTATCAACTTGGTTAACAATTTCATTTAAAGACTCAACAGCTTGGTTATTAGTTGGATTAACAACTTGTTCAATCGGTGGTTTAAAATTTTCATTACTCTAACCTTTGCCACCCTGTTCTAACCAACAACACCTTTATTTTATAATAAAAATAATTTTATTTAACATTTGAAGATACACCACTTCAGAATTCTTTTTGACATATTCCTAGTTTCATTTTTTCATTTAAAACTACCTCCAAATTATTATAATCATAATCAGACAATGAATCATCAGACGAACATGAACTCGATGAAACAACAACTTGGTCATCAACTTGATTAACAACTTCATTTAAAGACTCAACAGATTGTTTATCAACTTGATTAACAGTTTCATTTATAGACTCAGCAGCTTGGTTATTAGTTGGATTAACAACTTGTTCAATCGGTGGTTTAACATTTTCATTACTTTTAACCTTTACCACCCAGTTCTGACCAAAAATAACTATATTTTTATAGTAAATATAATTTTATTTAACATTCGAAGATACACCACTTCAGAATTCTTTTTGACATATTCCTAGTTTCATTTTTTCCTCTAAAACTTCCTCCAAATTATTATAATCATAATTAGACAATTAATCTTCAGTTTAACATGAACTCGATAAAACAACAACTTGGTCATCAACTTGATTAACAACTTCATTTAAAGACTCAACAGATTGTTTATCAACTTGGTTAACAATTTCATTTAAAGACTCAACAGCTTGGTTATTAGTTAGATTAACAACTTGTTCAATCGGTGGTTTAAAATTTTCATTACTTTAACCTTTGCCACCCAGTTCTGACCAACAATACCTTTATTTTATAATAAAAATAATTTTATTTAACATTTGAAGATACACCACTTCAGAATTCTTTTTGACATATTCCTAGATTCATTTTTTCATTTAAAACTACCTCCAAATTATTATAATCATAATCAGACAATGAATCATCAGACGAACATGAACTCGATGAAACAACAACTTGGTCATCAACTTGATTAACAATTTCATTTAAAGACTCAACAAATTGTTTTTCAACTTGATTAACAATTTCATTTAAAGACTCAACAGCTGGGTAATTATTTGGATTAACAACTTGTTCAATTGGTGGTTTAACATTTTCATTACTTTTAACCTTTGCCACACAGTTCTGACCAACAATACCTTTATTTTATAATAAAAATAATTTTATTTAACATTTGAAGATACACCACTTCAGAATTCTTTTTGACGTATTCCAAGTTTCATTTTTTCATTTAAAACTTCTTCCAAATTATTATAATCATAATTAGACAATGAATCTTCAGACGAACATGAACTCGATGAAACAACAACTTGGTCATCAACTTGATTAACCAATTCATTTAAAGACTCAACAGATTGTTTATCAACTTGATTGAAAATTTCATTTAAAGACTAAGCAGCTTGGTTATTAAATGGATTAACAACTTGTTCAATCAGTGGTTAAAAATTTTCTTTACTTTTAACCTTTACCACCCAGTTCTGACCAACAATACCTTTATTTTTATAGTAAATATTATTTTATTTAACATTCGAATATTCACCATTTCAGAGAATTTTTTTTGACATACTCCTTGTTTCATTTTTCATTTAAAATTTCCTCCAAATTATTATATTCATAATCAGACAATGAATCATCAGACGGACATGAACTCGATGAAACAACAACTTGGTCATCAACTTGATTAACAACTTCATTTAAAGACTCAACAGATTGTTTATCAACTTGATTAACAGTTTCATTTAAAGACTCAGCAGCTTGGTTATTAGTTGGATTAACAACTTGTTCAATCGGTGGTTTAACATTTTCTTTACTTTTAACCATTACCACCCAATTCTGACCAACAATACCTTTATTTTTATATTAAATATAATTTTATTTAACATTCGAAGATACACCACTTCAGAATTCTTTTTGACATATTCCTAGTTTCATTTTTTCATTTAAAACTACCTCCAAATTATTATAATCATAATCAGACAATGAATCATCAGACGAACATGAACTCGATGAAACAACAACTTGGTCATCAACTTGATTAACAACTTCATTTAAAGACTCAACAGATTGTTTATCAACTTGATTAACAGTTTCATTTATAGACTCAGCAGCTTGGTTATTAGTTGGATTAACAACTTGTTCAATCGGTGGTTTAACATTTTCATTACTTTTAACCTTTACCACCCAGTTCTGACCAAAAATAACTATATTTTTATAGTAAATATAATTTTATTTAACATTCGAAGATACACCACTTCAGAATTCTTTTTGACATATTCCTAGTTTCATTTTTTCCTCTAAAACTTCCTCCAAATTATTATAATCATAATTAGACAATTAATCTTCAGTTTAACATGAACTCGATAAAACAACAACTTGGTCATCAACTTGATTAACAACTTCATTTAAAGACTCAACAGATTGTTTATCAACTTGGTTAACAATTTCATTTAAAGACTCAACAGCTTGGTTATTAGTTAGATTAACAACTTGTTCAATCGGTGGTTTAAAATTTTCATTACTTTAACCTTTGCCACCCAGTTCTGACCAACAATACCTTTATTTTATAATAAAAATAATTTTATTTAACATTTGAAGATACACCACTTCAGAATTCTTTTTGACATATTCCTAGATTCATTTTTTCATTTAAAACTACCTCCAAATTATTATAATCATAATCAGACAATGAATCATCAGACGAACATGAACTCGATGAAACAACAACTTGGTCATCAACTTGATTAACAATTTCATTTAAAGACTCAACAAATTGTTTTTCAACTTGATTAACAATTTCATTTAAAGACTCAACAGCTGGGTAATTATTTGGATTAACAACTTGTTCAATTGGTGGTTTAACATTTTCATTACTTTTAACCTTTGCCACACAGTTCTGACCAACAATACCTTTATTTTATAATAAAAATAATTTTATTTAACATTTGAAGATACACCACTTCAGAATTCTTTTTGACGTATTCCAAGTTTCATTTTTTCATTTAAAACTTCTTCCAAATTATTATAATCATAATTAGACAATGAATCTTCAGACGAACATGAACTCGATGAAACAACAACTTGGTCATCAACTTGATTAACCAATTCATTTAAAGACTCAACAGATTGTTTATCAACTTGATTGAAAATTTCATTTAAAGACTAAGCAGCTTGGTTATTAAATGGATTAACAACTTGTTCAATCAGTGGTTAAAAATTTTCTTTACTTTTAACCTTTACCACCCAGTTCTGACCAACAATACCTTTATTTTTATAGTAAATATTATTTTATTTAACATTCGAATATTCACCATTTCAGAGAATTTTTTTTGACATACTCCTTGTTTCATTTTTCATTTAAAATTTCCTCCAAATTATTATATTCATAATCAGACAATGAATCATCAGACGGACATGAACTCGATGAAACAACAACTTGGTCATCAACTTGATTAACAACTTCATTTAAAGACTCAACAGATTGTTTATCAACTTGATTAACAGTTTCATTTAAAGACTCAGCAGCTTGGTTATTAGTTGGATTAACAACTTGTTCAATCGGTGGTTTAACATTTTCTTTACTTTTAACCATTACCACCCAATTCTGACCAACAATACCTTTATTTTTATAGTAAATATAATTTTATTTAAAATTCGAAGATACACCACTTCAGAATTCTTTTTGACATATTCCTAGTTTCATTTTTTCTTTTAAAACTTCCTCCAAATTATTATTATTATCATAATTAGACAATTAATCTTCAGTTTAACATGAACTCGATAAAACAACAACTTGGTCATCAACTTGATTAACAACTTCATTTAAAGACTCAACAGATTGTTTATCAACTTGGTTAACAATTTCATTTAAAGACTCAACAGCTTGGTTATTAGTTGGATTAACAACTTGTTCAATCGGTGGTTTAAAATTTTCATTACTCTAACATTTGCCACCCTGTTCTAACCAACAACACCTTTATTTTATAATAAAAATAATTTTATTTAACATTTGAAGATACACCACTTCAGAATTCTTTTTGACATATTCCTAGTTTCATTTTTTCATTTAAAACTACCTCCAAATTATTATAATCATAATCAGACAATGAATCATCAGACGAACATGAACTCGATGAAACAACAACTTGGTCATCAACTTGATTAACAATTTCATTTAAAGACTCAACAAATTGTTTTTCAACTTGATTAACAATTTCATTTAAAGACTCAGCAGCTGGGTAATTATTTGGATTTACAACTTGTTCAATCGGTGGTTTAACATTTTCATTACTTTTAACCTTTGCCACACAGTTCTGACCAACAATACCTTTATTTTATAATAAAAATAATTTTATTTAACATTTGAAGATACACCACTTCAGAATTCTTTTTGACATATTCTGTGACAATCGTCAATTTCAGGTTAACCCCGTTATATCAACTCCGTCAATTCAAACTTTAAGATCGTTGAATCTATAACGCACACTTCATTACATTTAAACTAGGGTTTAAATGACGCTTAACACTTACTACATGTGTAGTCTTTCGGGATTTGCACCGAAACGCAAACGAGTTGACACGAACGATTGATAAATAAACGACAAACGTCAAAACAATAATTATGTGTAAATTATGTGTTAGATATATGTGTGTTACTTGATTCGTTATGTGGAGTGTTTAACAAGAAACAAGAACCAACTAATTAGGCTAGAGATGTAACATTTGGAAGTTTAGGGACTAGAGTGTAACTTGTATATCTATAAATATAACCTTAACTACAAACCCTAACCTATTTTATTAACCTACAACCCGATCGGCCTCCCCCTTGCTCTCTCTTGGCTGCCGTCCACAAACACACACACATACACCATCAATTCAAGCCTTTGATTGAAGAACAAAGTGCTAGGAAGGTATATTTGATCATCCTTCACATCCTTGTTGATTGAATTTGATGTTTGTTGGGTTAATAACAAACCCTAGCTGGCCGATTTTGTTCATGTATGTGATTAATATGATTATTGTTAGTTGGATAACTAGATTGATGTTGTTGCTTGATTGATTGTTGTCTTTGATTTGAGTTAAAACACAAACCCTAATCTTGTATGTATGGTGTAATTGATATGCATGGATAGTAGTTATAGTGTCTAGAGGGTTATATGGATGCATGATAGTTCATAGATTGTTATTTTGTTGAGTTTTGATGTGAACAGATTCTGGACAGAATGTATATACGATGTTTAAGTGACTGTAACGAAGTGTAAACGTGAAAATTGATTGAGATTGTTGGTACTGCAGTAAACTAGGTTGAGTCTAGTTTCTATAAAGTATAAATTCGTAATTTTTGGATAAGTGGAAGTATACTTTTATGATTTTACAAAAACGTGATGCAAAGCTGAGCTGTTAGACCTGCTGTTAGGTTATGTTGTAAATGTTATATCTCATGAACTACGAGACCAATTGGGTTGGTTCCACTTCTGGAAGTTGACTCACTGAGTTAGGAACCAAACCCAAGTGGTCTTGCATTTATTGGATTTTTCGTTTAACGGGAATTGTAAATAAAATTCAGTTGCGCATGAATCTGACTGATATGAGTTTGCTGTAATGTTTTGATCATTATGAACAATCTATATGGAATAAAAATAAGATAAAAGATGTTCTGGAAACCTAAGATATGTATGCTCCTGTGGTAATTTTTGGTAAATTAATTGAGACGTTATAATCGGTAAACTAGTGCAATCTTTCAAGTAGAAATTCTGTCATAACGAAACTAGCTGCTGAGTTGTATAGGAATGCATGAAATATGATAGTTTTTATATAATTGTTGAATTTTGACCAAAATACCCTTGCGGGGAATAGTTGCTAGTTGATTGCCATGAATTGACCAAATTGCCCTTATGGGGAATAATGGTTAGTTAGTCTTTGTTTGTTGACCAAAATGCCCCTACGGGAATAATTGCTAATAAGTATGTTATTAATACGTGACACGAAAGTAATTGCTCACTCGTGTATCGTATCACAATTTTACTTGTTTAAGTCACACACGATTCACAAACGAAACACGAAACATGTTACGTGCATAGGTATTATGTGCCGAGTCTAGAGACTCGTTAAACATTCCGATACTTAGAAAATCTCTTTGTTATTTTAGAACGCTAGAGAGTTTTCTACGACGCGCATCACTCGGTGATCTAGATCGGATATTCTTCGCAAACAGTGAGTTTCACTTACCCCGCTCTTTGAACTGTTTTCAAACGTTTTTCACTTGGGGGAGATAACATACTCCGATAAACATATTTTCTGAGATAAACGCATATTTAAGATTTTGTTATAAATTATATATCACTTGTAAAGGGCTAAGCGGCAAACGTAACATTTGAAGTCCCACACATCGGACCGGTTAATATTTGGAATAGCGAGTCACTGTTGAGTAGTACTACTGGGTTTGACAAACCCCACCCGACGCTAAGCTCAACTGGAGGTTGAGTGGGTGTAAATTTTGGCTAACACTTACCATGGTCTGGAGGACCTGGTGACGGGCACTTGATAAACAGTCAGCTTCGGTCGCGAACCACTTAGCGATACTTGTTGTATAGATTAGCTACCTATCGATATATAATTTGACATAACACTATCTGGTAATGCAAAACACTTAAACGCTGTAACGTGGTTACACACTTAAACGCTGTAACGTGGTTACACACTTAAACGCTGTAACGTGGTTACACACTCAAACGCTATAACGTGGTTACACACTCAAACGTCGTAACGGGGTTACGCAACATTTAAACGTCGTAACGAGGTTACGCAAAACGCTAAACGATTTATCTTATTTTACTTGTGAAATCACCAACCTTGTGTTGACACTTTTAGTATGTTATTCTCAGGTAGCCGAGGCGGGCGCGCGGTTTAGGAGCATGCATTAATTGAAAACATCTTTATTCTGCAAACTTAATTTTAACAATTACATTTGGTTTTAAGTCGTCCTGCGTGACGCAACTTTTGAATTAAGGTTTTACGCTTCCGCACTTATTTACATTTAAACGTTTTTCTTTGGTTTGATTATAACTAATGATTCCGATCCTGCCAGTTCTACACCCTCTGACGGTAAAACTCCGTTAGTGGATTTTGAGGGTGTGACAGATTCCTAGTATGTTATTCTCAGGTAGCCGAGGCGGGCGCGCGGTTTAGGAGCATGCATTAATTGAAAACATCTTTATTCTGCAAACTTAATTTTAACAATTACATTTGGTTTTAAGTCGTCCTGCGTGACGCAACTTTTGAATTAAGGTTTTACGCTTCCGCACTTATTTACATTTAAACGTTTTTCTTTGGTTTGATTATAACTAATGATTCCGATCCTGCCAGTTCTACACCCTCTGACGGTAAAACTCCGTTAGTGGATTTTGAGGGTGTGACAGATTCCTAGTTTCATTTTTTCATTTAAAACTTCCTCCAAATTATTATAATCATAATTAGACAATGAATCTTCAGACGAACATGAACTCGATGAAACAACAACTTGGTCATCAACTTGATTAACCAATTCATTTAAAGACTCAACAGATTGTTTATCAACTTGATTGAAAATTTCATTTAAAGACTAAGCAGCTTGGTTATTAGATGGATTAACAACTTGTTCAAATCAGTGGTTAAAAATTTTCTTTACTTTTAACCTTTACCACCCAGTTCTGACCAACAATACCTTTATTTTTATAGTAAATATTATTTTATTTAACATTCGAATATTCACCATTTCAGAGAATTTTTTTTGACATACTCCTTGTTTCATTTTTCATTTAAAATTTCCGCCAAATTATTATATTCATAATCAGACAATGAATCATCAGACGGACATGAACTCGATGAAACAACAACTTGGTCATCAACTTGATTAACAACTTCATTTAAAGACTCAACAGATTGTTTATCAACTTGGTTAACAATTTCATTTAAAGACTCAACAGCTTGGTTATTAGTTGGATTAACAACTTGTTCAATCGGTGGTTTAAAATTTTCATTACTCTAACCTTTGCCACCCTGTTCTAACCAACAACACCTTTATTTTATAATAAAAATAATTTTATTTAACATTTGAAGATACACCACTTCAGAATTCTTTTTGACATATTCCTAGTTTCATTTTTTCATTTAAAACTACCTCCAAATTATTATAATCATAATCAGACAATGAATCATCAGACGAACATGAACTCGATGAAACAACAACTTGGTCATCAACTTGATTAACAATTTCATTTAAAGACTCAACAAATTGTTTTTCAACTTGATTAACAATTTCATTTAAAGACTCAGAAGCTGGGTAATTATTTGGATTTACAACTTGTTCAATCGGTGGTTTAACATTTTCATTACTTTTAACCTTTGCCACACAGTTCTGACCAACAATACCTTTATTTTAAAATAAAAATAATTTTATTTAACATTTGAAGATACACCACTTCAGAATTCTTTTTGACATATTCTGTGACAATCGTCAATTTCAGGTTAACCCCGTTAACTCAACTCCGTCAATTCAAACTTTAAGATCGTTGAATCTATAACGCACACTTCATTACATTTAAACTAGGGTTTAAATGACGCTTAACACTTACTACATGTGTAGTCTTTCGGGATTTGCACCGAAACGCAAACGAGTTGACGCGAACGATTGATAAATAAACGACAAACGTCAAAACAATAATTATGTGTAAATTATGTGTTAGATATATGTGTGTTACTTGATTCGTTATGTGGAGTGTTAAACAAGAAACAAGAAACAACTAATTAGGCTAGAGATGTAACATTTGGAAGTTTAGGGACTAGAGTGTAACTTGTATATCTATAAATATAACCTTAACTCCAAACCCTAACCTATTTTATTAACCTACAACCCGATCGGCCTCCCCCTTGCTCTCTCTTGGCTGCCGTCCACAAACACACACACATACACCATCAATTCAAGCCTTTGATTGAAGAACAAAGTGCTAGGAAGGTATATTTGATCATCCTTCACATCCTTGTTGATTGAATTTGATGTTTGTTGGGTTAATAACAAACCCTAGCTGGCCGATTTTGTTCATGTATGTGATTAATATGATTATTGTTAGTTGGATAACTAGATTGATGTTGTTGCTTGATTGATTGTTGTCTTTGATTTGAGTTAAAACACAAACCCTAATCTTGTATGTATGGTGTAATTGATATGCATGGATAGTAGTTATAGTGTCTAGAGGGTTATATGGATGCATGATAGTTCATAGATTGTTATTTTGTTGAGTTTTGATGTGAACAGATTCTGGACAGAATGTATATACGATGTTTAAGTGACTGTAACGAAGTGTAAACGTGAAAATTGATTGAGATTGTGGGTACTGCAGTAAACTAGGTTGAGTCTAGTTTCTATAAAGTATAAATTCGTAATTTTTGGATAAGTGGAAGTATACTTTTATGATTTTACAAAAACGTGATGCAAAGCTGAGCTGTTAGACCTGCTGTTAGGTTATGTTGTAAATGTTATATCTCATGAACTACGAGACCAATTGGGTTGGTTCCACTTCTGGAAGTTGACTCACTGAGTTAGGAACCAAACCCAAGTGGTCTTTCATTTATTGGATTTTTCGTTTAACAGGAATTGTAAATAACATTCAGTTGCGCATGAATCTGACTGATATGAGTTTGCTGTAATGTTTTGATCATTATGAACAATCTATATGGAATAAAAATAAGATAAAAGATGTTCTGGAAACCTAAGATATGTATGCTCCTGTGGTAATTTTTGGTAAATTAATTGAGACGTTATAATCGGTAAACTAGTGCAATCTTTCAAGTAGAAATTCTGTCATAACGAAACTAGCTGCTGAGTTGTATAGGAATGCATGAAATATGATAGTTTTTATATAATTGTTGTATTTTGACCAAAATACCCTTGCGGGGAATAGTTGCTAGTTGATTACCATGAATTGACCAAATTGCCCTTATGGGGAATAATGGTTAGTTAGTCTTTGTTTGTTGACCAAAATGCCCCTACGGGAATAATTGCTAATAAGTATGTTATTAATACGTGACACGAAAGTAATTGCTCACTCGTGTATCGTATCACAATTTTACTTGTTTAAGTCACACACGATTCACAAACGAAACACGAAACATGCTACGTGCATAGGTATTATGTGCCGAGTCTAGAGACTCGTTAAACATTCCGATACTTAGAAAATCTCTTTGTTATTTTAGAACGCTAGAGAGTTTTCTACGACGCGCATCACTCGGTGATCTAGATCGGATATTCTTCGCAAACAGTGAGTTTCACTTACCCCGCTCTTTGAACTGTTTTCAAACGTTTTTCACTTGGGGGAGATAACATACTCCGATAAAAATATTTTCTGAGATAAACGCATATTTAAGATTTTGTTATAAATTATATATCACTTGTAAAGGGCTAAGCGGCAAACGTAACATTTGAAGTCCCACACATCGGACCGGTTAATATTTGGAATAGCGAGTCACTGTTGAGTAGTACTACTGGGTTTGACAAACCCCACCCGACGCTAAGCTCAACTGGAGGTTGAGTGGGTGTAAATTTTGGCTAACACTTACCATGGTCTGGAGGACCTGGTGAAGGGCACTTGATAAACAGTCAGCTTCGGTCGCGAACCACTTAGCGATACTTGTTGTATAGATTAGCTACCTATCGATATATAATTTTACATAACACTATCTGGTAATGCAAAACACTTAAACGCTGTAACGTGGTTACACACTTAAACGCTGTAACGTGGTTACACACTTAAACGCTGTAACGTGGTTACACACTCAAACGCTATAACGTGGTTACACACTCAAACGTCGTAACGGGGTTACGCAAAACGCTAAACGATTTATCTTATTTTACTTGTGAACTCACCAACCTTGTGTTGACACTTTTAGTATGTTATTCTCAGGTAGCCGAGGCGGGCGCGCGGTTTAGGAGCATGCATTAATTGAAAACATCTTTATTCTGCAAACTTAATTTTAACAATTACATTTGGTTTTAAGTCGTCCTGCGTGACGCAACTTTTGAATTAAGGTTTTACGCTTCCGCACTTATTTACATTTAAACGTTTTTCTTTGGTTTGATTATAACTAATGATTCCGATCCTGCCAGTTCTACACCCTCTGACGGTAAAACTCCGTTAGTGGATTTTGAGGGTGTGACAGATTCCTAGTTTCATTTTTTCATTTAAAACTTCCTCCAAATTATTATAATCATAATTAGACAATGAATCTTCAGACGAACATGAACTCGATGAAACAACAACTTGGTCATCAACTTGATTAACCAATTCATTTAAAGACTCAACAGATTGTTTATCAACTTGATTGAAAATTTCATTTAAAGACTAAGCAGCTTGGTTATTAGATGGATTAACAACTTGTTCAAATCAGTGGTTAAAAATTTTCTTTACTTTTAACCTTTACCACCCAGTTCTGACCAACAATACCTTTATTTTTATAGTAAATATTATTTTATTTAACATTCGAATATTCACCATTTCAGAGAATTTTTTTTGACATACTCCTTGTTTCATTTTTCATTTAAAATTTCCGCCAAATTATTATATTCATAATCAGACAATGAATCATCAGACGGACATGAACTCGATGAAACAACAACTTGGTCATCAACTTGATTAACAACTTCATTTAAAGACTCAACAGATTGTTTATCAACTTGATTAACAGTTTCATTTAAAGACTCAGCAGCTTGGTTATTAGTTGGATTAACAACTTGTTCAATCGGTGGTTTAACATTTTCAATACTTTTTACCATTACCACCCAATTCTGACCAACAATACCTTTATTTTTATAGTAAATATAATTTTATTTAACATTCGAAGATACACCACTTCAGAATTATTTTTGACATATTCCTAGTTTCATTTTTTCTTTTAAAACTTCCTCCAAATTATTATTATCATAATTAGACAATTAATCTTCAGTTTAACATGAACTCGATAAAACAACAACTTGGTCATCAACTTGATTAACAACTTCACTTAAAGACTCAACAGATTGTTTATCAACTTGGTTAACAATTTCATTTAAAGACTCAACAGTTTGGTTATTAGTTGGATTAACAACTTGTTCAATCGGTGGTTTAAAATTTTCATTACTTTAACCTTTGCCACCCTGTTCTGACCAACAATACCTTTATTTTATAATAAAAATAATTTTATTTAACATTTGAAGATACACCACTTCAGAATTCTTTTTGACATATTCCTAGTTTCATTTTTTCATTTAAAACTACCTCCAAATTAATATAATCATAATCAGACAATGAATCATCAGACGAACATGAACTCGATGAAACAACAACTTGGTCATCAACTTGATTAACAATTTCATTTAAAGACTCAACAAATTGTTTTTCAACTTGATTAACAATTTCATTTAAAGACTCAACAGCTGGGTAATTATTTGGATTAACAATTTGTTCAATCGGTGGTTTAACATTTTCATTACTTTTAACCTTTGCCACACAGTTCTAACCAACAATACCTTTATTTTATAACAAAAATAATTTTATTTAACATTTGAAGATACACCACTTCAGAATTCTTTTTGACATATTCCTAGTTTCATTTTTTCATTTAAAACTTCCTCCAAATTATTATAATCATAATTAGACAATGAATCTTTAGACGAACATTAACTCGATGAAACAACAACTTGGTCATCAACTTGATTATCCAATTTATTTAAAGACTCAACAGATTGTTTATCAACTTGATTGAAAATTTCATTTAAAGACTAAGCAGCTAGGTTATTAGATGGATTAACAACTTGTTCAATCAGTGGTTAAAAATTTTCTTTACATTTAACCTTTACCACCCAGTTCTGACCAACAATACCTTTATTTTTATAATAAATATTATTTTATTTAACATTCGAATATTCACCATTTCAGAGAATTTTTTTTGACATATTCCTTGTTTTATTTTTTATTTAAAATTTCCTCCAAATTATTATATTCATAATCAGACAATGAATCATCAGACGGACATGAACTCGATGAAACAACAACTTGGTCATCAACTTGATTAACAACTTCATTTAAAGACTCAACAGATTGTTTATCAACTTGATTAACAGTTTCATTTAAAGACTCAGCAGCTTGGTTATTAGTTGGATTAACAACTTGTTCAATCGGTGGTTTAACATTTTCATTACTTTTAAACTTTACCACCCAATTCTGACCAACAATACCTTTATTTTTATAGTAAATCTAATTTTATTTAACATTCGAAGATACTGTCACACCCTCAAAATCCACTAACGGAGTTTTACCGTCAGAGGGTGTGAACTGGCAGGATCGGAATCATTAGTTATAACCAAACCAAAGAAAAACGTTTAAATGAAAGTAAATGCGGAAGCGTAAAACCTTAATTCAAAAGTTGCGTCACGCAGGACGACTTAAAAACCAAAAGTAACTGTTTAAGTTTAAATTTGCAGAATAAAAGTGTTTTCAATAATGCATGCTCCTAAACCGCGCGCCCGCCTCGGCTACCTGAGAATAACATACTAAAAGTGTCAACACAAGGTTGGTGAGTTCACAAGTAAGATAAGATAAATTGTTTAGCGTTTTGCGTAACCTCGTTACGACGTTTAAATGTTGCGTAACCTCGTTACGACGTTTGAGTGTGTAACCATGTTACAACGTTTAAGTATTGCGTAACCTCGTTACGACGTTTGAGTGTGTAACCATGTTACAACGTTTAAGTGTTGCATTACCAGATAGTGTTATGTTAAATTATATATCGATAGGTAGCTAATCTATACAACAAGTATTGCTAAGTGGTTCGCGACCGAAGCTGACTGTTTATCAAGTGCCCGTCACCAGGTCATCCAGACCATGGTATGTGTTAGCCCAAATTTACACCCACTCAACCTCCAGTTGAGCTATAACGTCGGGTGGGGTTTGTCAAACCCAGTAGTACTACCCAAAAGTGACTCGCTATTCCAAATATTAACCGGTCCGATGTGTGGGACTTCAAGTTGTTACAAATGCCGCTTAGCCTTTACAAGTGATATATAATTTATAACAAAATCTTTCATATGCGTTTATCTCAGAAAATATGTTTATCGGAGTATGTTATCTCCCCCAAGTGGAAAAACATTTGAAAGCAGTTTAAGAGTGGGGTAAGTGAACTCACTGTTTGCGAAGAATATCCGATCTAGATCACCGAGTGATGCGCGTCGTAGAAAACTCTCTAGCGTTCTAAAACAACAAGGAGATTTTCTAAGTATCGGAACGTTTAACGAGTCTCTAGACTCGGCACATAATACCTATGCACGTAACATGTTTCGTGTTTCGTTTGTGTATTGTGTATGACTCTACAAGTACAATCGTGATACGACATATGAGTGAGCAATTACTTCCGTGTCATGTGTTAATAACCTACTTACTAGCAATAATTCCCGTAAGGGCAATTTGGTCAACAAACAAAGACTAACTAACCAATATTTCCCGCAAGGGTAATTTGGTCAATTCATGGCAATCAACTAGCAACTATTTCCCCGCAAGGGTATTTTGGTCAAAATTACAACAATTATATAGAAACTATCATATTTCATGCATTCCTATACAACTCAGCAGCTAGTTTCGTTATGACAGAATTTCTACTCGAAAGATTGTACTAGTTCACCGATTATAACGTCCCAATTAATTCACCAAAAATTACCACAGAAACATACATGTCTTAGGTTTCCAGAACATATTTTATCTTATTTTTATTCCATATAGATTGTTCACAATGATCAAAACATTACAGCTAACTTTTATCAGCCAGATTCATGCACATCAGAATGTTATTTGCAATTCCCGTTAAACGAAAAATCCAATAAATGCAAGACCACTTGGGTTTGGTTCCTAACTCAGTGAGTCAACTTCCAGAAGTGGAACCAACCCAATTGGTCTCGTGGTTCATGAGATATAACATTTACAACATAACCTAACAGCAGGTCTAACAGCTCAGCTTTGCATCACGTTTTTGTAAAATCATAAAAGTATACTTCCACTTATCCAAAAATTACGAATTTATACTTCATAGAAACTAGACTCAACCTAGTTTACTGCAGTACCCACAATCTCAATCAATTTCCACGTTTACACTTCGTTACAGTCAGTTAAACATCGTATATACATTCTGTCCAGAATCTGTTCACATCAAAACTCAACATAATCACAACCTATGAACTATCATGCATCCATATAACCCCCTAGACCCTATAACTACTATCCATGCATATCAATCCCACATACATGCAAGCTTAGGGTTTTATTTACACTCTCAATCAAGGACACAACAATTAACATGCAATACTATCAAACTAGTTATCAATCTATCATCCAATTAACAAGAATCATCACAATCATATACATGCAAGAATCGGCTGACTTAGGGTTTTCACATAACCCATTAAACATAAAAATTACACAACAAGGAGGTAAGAGGTGATCAAGTATACCTTCCTAGCACCTAGTTCTTGGATCAAGGACTTGAATTGATGTGTGTGTGTGTGATCTATGTGGACGGCAGCCGTGGATAGGGGAGCAAGGGGAGAGCCGATCGTAGGGTTAATAATAATAATAATAGTTAGGGTTTAGAGTTTAAGTTATATTTATAAGCAAACAAGTTACATTCTAGTCCCTAAACTTCCAATTGTTGTTTTTCTCTAGAATATTCCATCATACTTGAACAATAAGATAACATGACCATACCATTATCACATAGCACATAATCCTAACACATATTAATCATATAATTAGTGTCTTGACGTTTGTCGTTTATTTGTCAATCGTTTGCGTTAACTCGTTTGCGTTTCGGTGCAAATCCCGAAAGACTACACATGTAGTAAGTGTTAAGCGTCATTTAAACCCTAGTTTAAATGTAATGAAGTGTGCGTTAAAGATTCAACGATCTTAAAGTTTGAATTGACGGAGTTGAGTTAACGAGGTTAACCTGAAATTGACGATTGTCACATCATTCCCATGTTAAAGAATTTTCGTCCCGAAAATTGAGTCAAGTCGTGATGAGAGCCTGAAAAAGTAAGAAAAATTTTCAGTTTGTCATATCATCCCCTAGTAGAAAGAAATTTCGTCCCGAAATTTAGTTCATACCTCCGGTGATGTTTGACGGTTTGCCGGGTTTCGCGGTTTCCGGTGTTTGGTTAGCCCTTCAAAAAGGTGAGGATACTTTTTCATCATTTGATCCTCGCGTAAGTTTAAATGTAATGAAGTGTGCGTTAAAGATTCAACGATCTTAAAGTTTGAATTGACGGAGTTGAGTTAACGAGGTTAACCTGAAATTGACGATTGTCACATCATTCCCATGTTAAAGAATTTTCGTCCCGAAAATTGAGTCAAGTCGTGATGAGAGCCTGAAAAAGTAAGAAAAATTTTCAGTTTGTCATATCATCCCCTAGTAGAAAGAAATTTCGTCCCGAAATTTAGTTCATACCTCCGGTGATGTTTGACGGTTTGCCGGGTTTCGCGGTTTCCGGTGTTTGGTTAGCCCTTCAAAAAGGTGAGGATACTTTTTCATCATTTGATCCTCGCGTTCCCACGTGAACTCCGGTCCACGTCTCGAGTTCCAACGAACCTTAACGATTGGAATTTTGCTGTGTTTGAGCGTTTTGGTTTCCCAATCCAAAACCTCGACTGGTTCCTCAATGAACCGTAACTGTTCATCAACTTGTAGTTCCTCCAAAGGGACTACTTGGGTTTCATCAGATAGGCATTTCTTCAAATTTGATACGTGGAATACATCGTGTACGCCACTTAGTTCTGTTGGTAGGTCCAGTCGGTACGCTACCGGACCAATGCGCTCAGTTATCCGATACGGACCAACATATCGTGGGTTGAGTTTGTTTCGCTTACCAAAGCGAACCACACCTTTCCAAGGTGAGACTTTGAGTAACACTCGATCGTTTACTTGAAATTCGAGAGGTTTTCGGCGCCTGTCGGCGTAACTCTTTTGGCGATCTCGTGCTGCTGCCATGCGATTTCGGATTTGGACAATCTTTTCCGAAGTTTCGAGTACCAGTTCCGGACCAGTGATTTGGCTATCACCCACCTCTGCCCAGCAGAGTGGTGATCGACACTTCCGTCCATACAGCGCTTCAAACGGCGCTGCCTTAATGCTTGCGTGGTAGCTGTTATTATACGAAAACTCTACCAAGGGTAAATGGGGTTCCCAACTTTTTCCGAAATCTAAGACGCATGCACGCAACATATCCTCCAGGGTCTGGATAGTCCGTTCACTCTGCCCATCTGTCTGAGGATGGTATGCGGTACTCATATCGAGACGTGTGCCCAGTGCGCTTTGCAGCGACTTCCAAAAGTGTGAGGTAAAACGAGAATCTCGGTCGGAAATGATGGAGACAGGCACTCCGTGTCTCGACACTACTTCCTTCATGTAGACACGAGTCAGTCTTTCCATTTTGTCTGTTTCCTTAATCGCTAGAAAATGTGCCGATTTAGTCAACCGGTCAACGATCACCCAGATGGTATCGCATCCCGTCGGTGTCTTAGGCAAACCCGTAATAAAGTCCATTGAGATTTGTTCCCATTTCCACATTGGGAGTTCCGGCTGTTGCAGTAGACCAGATGGTTTCTGGTATTCTATCTTGACTCTGGCACAAGTCAAACATTTGCTCACGTAGGTTGCAATGTCGGCTTTCATATTCGGCCACCAGTAAAGTTCCTTTAAATCATGGTACATTTTATCTGAGCCAGGGTGGATAGAATATCGGGACTTGTGAGCTTCGTCCATCACTAGAGTTCTCAACTCTCCGTATCGTGGAACCCAAATCCGGTTCTCAAAATATCGGACCCCGTCCGACCTGGTTTCAAGTTGCTTGCTCATGCCCCGCATGAGTTCCGATGGGAGATTATCATCTTTCAAAGCTTCCAGTTGCGCATCGCGAATCTGATCGGGTAAGCTGGCATGAATCGTGAGTTGCAATGCTCTCACCCGTCTGGGTTTATCTGTTTCTTTTCTGCTAAGGGCGTCGGCCACCACATTGGCCTTGCCAGGGTGGTACTTGATGGCACAATCGTAATCTTTAAGCAGCTCGACCCAACGACGCTGTCGCATGTTCAGCTCTTTCTGATCGTAGATATGTTGGAGACTCTTGTGGTCGGTGTAAATGGTAAACTTGGTACCGTACAAGTAATGCCTCCATATCTTAAGAGCAAACACTACAGCTCCGAGTTCCAAATCATGGGTCGTGTAGTTCTTCTCGTGAACCCGTAGTTGTCTAGAGGCGTAGGCTATAACTTTCTCGAGTTGCATCAGCACACAACCGAGACCTTGTATAGATGCGTCACAGTGTACCTCAAAATTTTTCGTTCCCTCGGGGAGGGCTAAAATAGGGGCGCTACAAAGCTTGGTTTTCAACAGTTGAAAAGCGGATTCTTGCGCGTCACCCCAGTTGTACTTAGTGCCCTTGTGAGTCAAAGCGGTTAGGGGTTGAGCAATCTTTGAAAATCCCTCGATGAAACGCCGGTAGTAGCCGGCCAGTCCTAGGAATTGTCGCACCTCAGTCGGAGTCTTAGGTGCTTCCCAGTTTTTGATGGCCTCTACCTTACCGGGATCGACATGGATACCATTCTCGTTTATCACATGTCCTAAAAAGTGAACCTCTCGAAGCCAAAATTCACATTTCGAGAGTTTAGCATACAGTTGTTCCTTCTTCAGCAGTTCCAGAATTATCCTTAAGTGTTCGTCGTGGTCAGTCTCGTTCTTGGAGTAGACGAGAATATCATCGATGAAAACAATCACGAACTTGTCGAGGTACGCCTTGCATACTCGATTCATGAGATCCATAAATACGGCTGGTGCGTTGGTTAGGCCAAAAGGCATAACCGAAAACTCGTAGTGACCATACCGTGTTCTGAAAGCCGTCTTTGAAATATCTTCTTCGCGCACTCTCAGCTGGTGATAACCGGATCGTAAATCGATCTTCGAGTAGTAACTCGATCCCTGAAGCTGGTCGAACAAATCATCAATTCGGGGTAAAGGATAACGGTTCTTGACCGTCACCTTGTTCAATTCCCGGTAGTCGATGCACATCCGGAAAGTCCCGTCTTTCTTTCGGACAAACAAGACAGGGGCTCCCCATGGCGATGAGCTAGGTCGGATAAAACCCTTATCCAACAAATCTTGCAACTGAGTGGACAACTCCTGTAGTTCCGCCGGTGCGAGCCGATACGGGGCTCGTGCTATGGGTGCTGCACCGGGTGTCAACTCGATTTGAAATTCGACTTGACGAATAGGAGGGAGTCCGGGCAAATCCTCCGGGAAGACTTCTGGAAAATCTCGCACAACCGGAATGTCTTCAATTTGTTTCTCCTCCACAGGTTTCTCAACAATCTGCGCCAGAATTGCCGGATGACCCTTTCTTAAATACTTCTGTGCCTTCATAATGGTAATGATGCTGGTGGTCATGCCGCTTCTCTCGCCTCGGACCGAAATGATCTCGCCTGAAGGGGTGGTAATATGGACGATCTTATCATGACATATAATCTCCGCTCGGTTCTCAGATAACCAGTCCATGCCGACAACGACATCGAAACTACTAAGCGTAAAAGGAATAAGGTCGATGTCAAAGACATAACCTGACAATTTCAACTTACATCCCGCAAGTATATGAGTTGTTATTACAGTTTTACCGTTGGCTAATTCAACAGGAAACTTAGCGTCTAACGGGGTTGGAGTAAGGTTTAAAAGTTGGCTAAAGGCCTTTGACACAAAACTCCTATCAGCTCCAGTGTCAAACAAAACAGAAGCAAAACAATCGTTTACAGGGAACTTACCAGACACCACATGCGGGTCTCTGCGGGCTTGACCTGATCCAATCACAAACGCTCTTCCTTTGCCATTTCCTCCACCGTTACTGCCACTCCCATTACCCCCGTTATTGTCGTTCTGTTTCAGCTTGGGGCAGTCCTTCCGGAAATGACCTTCCTGTCCACATTCATAACATCCCTTAGTCATCATCGGTGGCTTAGGAGCACCCTTCGCCACAAGGTCAACTCTACAATCCTTCGCTTGGTGACCTATCTTTCCACATCTTTGACACTTGACACGGTCACACTGACCAACATGGTGAAAGTTGCACCTGTTGCACTTTGGATGTTTCCCAGCATACCCGCTCGAAACCTGCCCGTTACCGTTGTTGTTGTTGTGATTCTGAGTGTTGAAACTCCGAGTAAATTCGGGCTTCCGGTAGTGTTGCGGTGGGAGGTTTGAGGATGAAGATCTGGTGTTGTCAAACTTTCTTTTCCCGCTGTTCGGGTTGCTGTTGTTGCTGTTGCTGTTGCTGTTGCTGGCATGGTCATTATTCGGGTTGTCACGGGCTTTTACAGTCGAACCCCTTGGTGGTAACGCACCCTGGGTCACAGCCTGATCCGTTAGTTTGTGAGCCAAACGGATCGCTTGTTGGATCGTGGCTGGTCTGGAAGACGTCACCATACCCTGAATCTGTGGTGCCAACCCATCAATGTACATCTCTATTCTTTTGCTCGGCGGATCCACCATCCGCGGACACATCACTGCCAACTCGTGCGAACGAGTGGTGTAGGCTTCAATCTCTGAACCCACCATTTTCAATGACCAAAACTCCGACTCTAACTTCGAAATTTCTTCCCTCGGACAGTATTCCTCTCGCATCATGTTTTTGAACTCCTCCCAGTTCATCGCGTTTGCCAGTTCCAAGCCAAGGATCTGGACGTTCGAATTCCACCAAGTGAGGGCGGAATCCTCGAGTGTCCCAGCAGCAAACTTGACCCTATTGGCATGGGGACAGTTACACATCTCAAAGGCCGACTCGGCCTTCTCAGCCCAACGCAGGAAGCCTATAGCTCCCTCAGTGCCCTTAAACATACTGGGCTTGCAGTCTAAGTAGTTCTTGAAGGTACACGTTCCATTTGGACCTCCTGTTTGATTCTGAACGTGTGCGGCTAAAGCGGCCGCCACATGGTCATTCAGCAGAGTTTGGAGTTCAGCTGCAGTCATGCTGATGTTACCACGTCCGTGTCCAGCGTTTCTTCCAGCCATCTAGGTATTATCATCCCGAGATGTCGTCGCCTGAGGACACATCCGAGTGTGCCTCTGGCTCAGCCGGTTCTTCCTCCGGTTCCTCTTCGGGTTCCTCCTCGGGATCTTCCTCAGGTTTCTCCTCAGGCTCCTCTTCGGGATCTTCTTCATCATAACCTTCATTTGTTGATCACTAGCCCCTTGCATATCTTTCATTGCCGCTGCCATGCGGGCAATCTCCTCCTGAGTCTCGGTTCCGTCTTTAAACAGTCTGGAAACATTTTCTCTCGTGTAGCGCATGTAACCCACATCACGCTCCAAACAAGAAACGATAGCTGCGAGAACTCGCTCTACAGGTTCGGTTATAAGTGGTAGGGTGTTAGGGTAAGCAGGGTGGTTCGGGTGAGGCAATGGGGGAACTTGTTCACGGTAAACCATACGTCTGATCATGTTGGGGTACCACTCCCAGCTGACGTCGTTGTCATACTAGCCTCCGGATAGGCGGTACCTCTTCGGTGTAGGAGCTTCGAGTTCCGGGACTACACGGGGTGGCGAGGCAGTAGGTAACTGCGGTTCCTTCCCGTGAGCATGCGTAATCGAATCGGATGATGATGAGGGTGGCGTCGACATTTCTACAGGTAAGCCGTGTATATGCGCGCGTATGAGTGAAGGAGATAAGGAAATAAGATTTCAAGACTACACAAACCTATGCAGTGCGTATCATTATAACTAATGGGTCGTCGCGGTTATAGTCTAGTATGCATGCAGCTTCTAGTTCGCTATAACCAATGGCTCTGATACCAATCTGTCACACCCTCAAAATCCACTAACGGAGTTTTACCGTCAGAGGGTGTGAACTGGCAGGATCGGAATCATTAGTTATAACCAAACCAAAGAAAAACGTTTAAATGAAAGTAAATGCGGAAGCGTAAAACCTTAATTCAAAAGTTGCGTCACGCAGGACGACTTAAAAACCAAAAGTAACTGTTTAAGTTTAAATTTGCAGAATAAAAGTGTTTTCAATAATGCATGCTCCTAAACCGCGCGCCCGCCTCGGCTACCTGAGAATAACATACTAAAAGTGTCAACACAAGGTTGGTGAGTTCACAAGTAAGATAAGATAAATTGTTTAGCGTTTTGCGTAACCTCGTTACGACGTTTAAATGTTGCGTAACCTCGTTACGACGTTTGAGTGTGTAACTGTGACAATCGTCAATTTCAGGTTAACCTCGTTAACTCAACTCCGTCAATTCAAACTTTAAGATCGTTGGATCTTTAACGCACACTTCATTACATTTAAACTAGGGTTTAAATGACGCTTAACACTTACTACATGTGTAGTCTTTCGGGATTTGCACCGAAACGCAAACGAGTTGACGCAAACGATTGAAAAATAAACGACAAACGTCAAAACACTAAGTATGTGATTATTATGTGCTAGGTATATGTGTGTTACTTGATTGTTATGTGGAAGGTTAAACAAGAACTAACTAGTTTAGGCTAGAGATGTAACATTTGGAAGTTTAGGGACTAGAGTGTAACTTATTTATCTATAAATATATCATTATCATAAAACCCTAATCATCTATTCTCCCCTCTCAAACCCGATGGCAGCTAGACCGCCCCCCCCCCTCCGTGCGATCGGCTCACAAACACACCAAGCTCTTGGTTTTAATCTTGAGTTCTCACAATTGAAGCATACTACACCCGTTCCTAATCATCTCCTACCTTCCTCTTGCTTGTATTGGTGTTTTGAAGGTATAACTTGTAAACCCTAAGTAGGCCGATTATATGTATGCATGGTGTTCATATGATTCTTGTTATTTGATGGTGTATTAGTGATGATTTGGTAACTAGTTTTGATAGTATTGCATGTTAATTGTTGTGTCCTTGATTGGGAGTGCAAATAAAACCCTAAGCTTGTATGTATGTGTGATTGATATGCATGGATAGTAGTTATAGGATCTAGAGGGTTGTATGGATGCATGATAGCTTATAGGTTGTGATTATGTTGAGTTTTGATGTGAACAGATTCTGGACAGAATGTATAAACGATGTTTAACTGACTGTAACGAAGTGTAAACGTGAAAATTGATTGAGATTGTGAGTACTGCAGTAGACTAGGTTGAGTCTAGTTTCTATGAAGTATAAATTCGTAATTTTTGGATAAGTGGAAGTATACTTTTATGATTTTACAAAAACGTGATGCAAAGCTGAGCTATTAGACCTGCTGTTAGGCTATGTTGTAAATGTTATATCTCATGAACCACGAGACCAATTGGGTTGGTTCCACTTCTGGAAGTTGACTCACTAAGTTAGGAACCAAACCCAAGTGGTCTTGCATTTATTGGATTTTTCGTTTAACGGGAATTGCAAATAACATTCTGATGTGCATGAATCTGGCTGATATAAGTTAGCTGTAATGTTTTGATCATTATGAGCAATCTATATGGAATAAAAATAAGATAAAATATGTTCTGGAAACCTAAGACATGTATGTTTCTGTGGTAATTTTTGGTGAATTAATTGAGACGTTATAATCGGTGAACTAGTACAATCTTTCAAGTAGAAATTCTGCCATAACGAAACTAGCTGCTGAGTTGTATAGGAATGCATGAAATATGATAGTTTCTATATAATTGTTGTATTTTGACCAAAATACCCTTGCGGGGAAATAGTTGCTAGTTGATTGCCATGAATTGACCAAATTACCCTTGCGGGAAATATTGGTTAGTTAGTCTTTGTTTGTTGACCAAAATGCCCTTACGGGAATTATTGCTAGTAAGTAGGTTATTAACACATGACACGGAAGTAATTGCTCACTCATGTATCGTATCACAATTGTACTTGTTTAGGCCACACACAATACACAAACGAAACACGAAAACATGTTACGTGCATAGGTATTATGTGCCGAGTCTAGAGACTCGTTAAACGTTCCAATACTTAGAAAATCTCTTTGTTGTTTTAGAACGCTAGAGAGTTTTCTACGACGCGCATCACTCGGTGATCTAGATCGGATATTCTTCGCAAACAGTGAGTTCACTTACCCCACTCTTAAACTGCTTTCAAACGTTTTTCACTTGGGGGAGATAACATACTCCGATAAACATATTTTCTGAGATAAACGCATATGAAAGATTTTGTTATAAATTATATATCACTTGTAAAGGCTAAGCGGCATTTGTAACAACTTGAAGTCCCACACATCGGACCGGTTAATATTTGGAATAGCGAGTCACTTTTGGGTAGTACTACTGGGTTTGACAAACCCCACCCGACGTTATAGCTCAACTGGAGGTTGAGTGGGTGTAAATTTTGGCTAACACTTACCATGGTCTGGAGGACCTGGTGACGGGCACTTGATAAACAGTCAGCTTCGGTCGCGAACCACTTAGCAATACTTGTTGTATAGATTAGCTACCTATCGATATATAATTTAACATAACACTATCTGGTAATGCAATACTTAAACGTTGTAACATGGTTACACGCTCAAACGTCGTAACGAGGTTACGCAATACTTAAACGTTGTAACATGGTTACACGCTCAAACGTCGTAACGAGGTTACGCAATACTTAAACGTTGTAACATGGTTACACGCTCAAACGTCGTAACGAGGTTACGCAATACTTAAACGTTGTAACGTGGTTACACACTCAAACGCCGTAACGAGGTTACGCAACATTTAAACGTCGTAACGAGGTTACGCAAACGCTAAACGATTTATCTTATTTTATTTGTGAACTCACCAACCTTGTGTTGACACTTTTAGTATGTTATTCTCAGGTAGCCGAGGCGGGCGCGCGGTTTAGGAGCATGCATTATTGAAAACACTTTTATTCTGCAAACTTAAATTTTAACAGTAACTTTTGGTTTTTAAGTCGTCCTGCGTGACGCAACTTTTGAATTAAGGTTTTACGCTTCCGCATTTACTTTCATTTAAACGTTTTACTTTGGTTTGGTTATAACTAATGATTCCGATCCTGCCAGTTCACACCCTCTGACGGTAAAACTCCGTTAGTGGATTTTGAGGGTGTGACAGATTGGTATCAGAGCCATTGGTTATAGCGAACTAGAAGCTGCATGCATACTAGACTATAACCGCGACGACCCATTAGTTATAGAGTTACGCACTACATAGGCTTGTGTAGTCTTTAAATCTTATCTCTTTACCTCCTTCACTCATACGCGCGCATATACACGGCTTACCTGTAGGAATGTCGACGCCACCCTCATCATCATCCGATTCGATGACGCATGCTCACGGGAAGGAACCGCAGTTACCTACTGCCTCGCCACCCCGTGTAGTCCCGGAACTCGAAGCTCCTGCACCAAAGAGGTACCGCCTATCCGGAGGCCTGTATGATAACGACGTTAGCTGGGAATGGTACCCCAACATGATCAGACGTATGGTCTACCGTGAACAAGTTCCCCCATTGCCTCACCCGAACCACCCTGCTTACCTTAACACTTTACCACCCATAACCGAACCTGTGGAGCGAGTCCTCGCAGCTGTCGTTTCTTGTTTGGAGCGTGATGTGGGTTACATGCGCTACACTAGAGAAAATGTTTCCAGACTGTTTAAAGATGGAACCGAGACTCAAGAGGAGATTGCCCGCATGGCAGCGGCAATGAAAGAAATGCAAGAGACTAGTGAACAACAAACCAAGGTTATGATGAAGATGCAAGCCGAGATGATAGACTTGCAAGAACAACTCCAAGAAGCAAGGACCCGAACGGAAATAGCGTTAGAACGTTGCGATATCCTACAAATGCAACTCGATCAGAACGCAGCAGAACCTGAGGCAGAGCCCGAGGCCGAGCCTGAGGCAGAGCCAGAAGAGGATCCCGAAGAGGAGCCAGAGGAGGATCCCGAGGAAGATCCCGAGGAAGATCCCGAGGAAGATCCCGAGGAAGATTCCAAGGAGGAACCCGAAGAAGAACCGGAAGAAGAAACGCTGGACGAGGACGAGGTAACATCAGCATGACTGCAGCTGAACTCCAAACCCTGCTGAATGACCATGTTGCTGCCGCTTTAGCTGCACACAATCAGAATCAAACAGGAGGTCCAAATGGAACATGTACCTTCAAGAACTACTTAGACTGCAAGCCCAGTACGTTTAAGGGCACTGAGGGAGCTATAGGCTTCCTGCGTTGGGCTGAGAAGGCCGAGTCGGCCTTTGAGATGTGTAACTGTCCCCATGCCAATAGGGTCAAGTTTGCTGCTGGGACACTTGAGGACTCCGCCCTCACTTGGTGGAATTCGAACGTCCAGATCCTTGGATTGGAATTGGCTAACGCGATGAACTGGGAGGAGTTCAAAAACATGATGCGAGAGGAATACTGTCCGAGGGAAGAAATTTCGAAGTTAGAGTCGGAGTTTTGGTCATTGAAAATGGTGGGTTCAGAGATTGAAGCCTACACTACTCGTTCGCACGAGTTGGCAGTGATGTGTCCGCGGATGGTGGATCCGCCGAGCAAGAGAATAGAGATGTACATTGATGGGTTAGCACCACAGATTCAGGGTATGGTGACGTCTTCCAGACCAGCCACGATCCAACAAGCGATCCGTTTGGCTCACAAACTAACGGATCAGGCTGTGACCCAGGGTGCGTTACCACCAAGGGGTTCGACTGTAAAAGCCCGTGACAACCTGAGTAATGACCACGTCAGCAACAGTATCAACAGCAACCCGAACAGCGGGAAAAGAAAGTTTGACAACACCAGATCTTCATCCTCAAACCTCCCACCGCAACACCACCGAAAGCCCGAATTTACTCGGAGTTTCAACACTCAGAATCACAACAACAACAACAACGGTAGCGGGCAGGTTTCGAGCGGATATGCTGGGAAATATCCAAAGTGCAACAGGTGCAACTTTCACCATGTTGGTCAGTGTGACCGTGTCAAGTGTCAAAGATGCGGAAAGATAGGGCCTCAAGCGAAGGAATGTAGAGGTGACCTTGTGGCGAAGGGTGCTCCTAAGCCACCGATGATGACTAAGGGATGTTATGAATGTGGACAGGAAGGTCATTTCCGGAAGGATTGCCCCAAGCTGAAACAGAACGACAATAATGGGGGTAATGGAAGTGGCAGTAACGGTGGAGGAAATGGTAAGGGAAGGGCGTTTGTGATTGGATCAGGTCAAGCCCGCAGAGATCCGCATGTGGTGTCTGGTAAGTTCCCTGTAAACGATTGTTTTGCTTCTGTTTTGTTTGACACTGGAGCTGATAGGAGTTTTGTGTCAAAGGCCTTTAGCCAACTTTTAAACCTTACTCCAACCCCGTTAGACGCTAAGTTTCCTGTTGAATTAGCTAACGGTAAAACTGTAATAACAACTCATATACTTGCGGGATGTAAGTTGAAATTGTCAGGTCATGTCTTTGACATCGACCTTATTCCTTTTACGCTTAGTAGTTTCGATGTCGTTGTCGGCATGGACTGGTTATCTGAGAACCGAGCGGAGATTATATGTCATGATAAGATCGTCCATATTACCACCCCTTCTGGCGAGATCATTTCGGTCCGAGGCGAGAGAAGCGGCATGACCACCAGCATCATTACCCTTATGAAAGCACAGAAGTATTTAAGAAAGGGTCATCCGGCAATTCTGGCGCAGATTGTTGAGAAACTTGTGGAGGGGAAACGAATTGAAGACATTCCGGTTGTGCGAGATTTTCCAGAAGTCTTCCCGGAGGATTTGCCCGGACTCCCTCCTATTCGTCAAGTCGAATTTCAAATCGAGTTGACACCCGGTGCAGCACCCATAGCACGAGCCCCGTATCGGCTCGCACCACCGGAACTTCAGGAGTTGTCCACTCAGTTGCAAGATTTGTTGGATAAGGGTTTTATCCGACCTAGCTCATCGCCATGGGGAGCCCCTGTCTTGTTTGTCCGAAAGAAAGACGGGACTTTCCGGATGTGCATCGACTACCGGGAGTTGAACAAGGTGACGGTCAAGAACCGTTATCCTTTACCCCGAATTGATGATTTGTTCGACCAGCTTCAGGGATCGAGTTACTACTCGAAGATCGATCTACGATCCGGTTATCACCAGCTGAGAGTGCGCGAGGAAGATATTTCAAAAACGGCTTTCAGAACACGGTATGGTCACTACGAGTTTTCGGTTATGCCTTTTGGCCTAACCAACGCACCAGCCGTATTTATGGATCTCATGAATCGAGTATGCAAGGCGTACCTCGACAAGTTCGTGATTGTTTTCATCGATGATATTCTCGTCTACTCCAAGAACGAGACTGACCACGAAAAACACTTAAGGATAATTCTGGAACTGCTGAAGAAAGAGCAACTGTATGCTAAACTCTCGAAATGTGAATTTTGGCTTCGCGAGGTTCACTTTTTAGGACATGTGATAAACGAGAAGGGTATCCATGTCGATCCCGGTAAGGTAGAGGCCATCAAAAACTGGGAAGCACCTAAGACTCCGACTGAGGTGCGACAATTCCTAGGACTGGCCGGCTACTACCGGCGTTTCATCGAGGGATTTTCAAAGATTGCTCAACCCCTAACCGCTTTGACTCACAAGGGCACTAAGTACAACTGGGGTGACGCGCAAGAATCCGCTTTTCAACTGTTGAAAACCAAGCTTTGTAGCGCCCCTATTTTAGCCCTCCCCGAGGGAACGGAAAATTTTGAGGTACACTGTGACGCATCTATACAAGGTCTCGGTTGCGTGCTGATGCAACTCGAGAAAGTTATAGCCTACGCCTCTAGACAACTACGGGTTCACGAGAAGAACTACACGACCCATGATTTGGAACTCGGAGCTGTAGTGTTTGCTCTTAAGATATGGAGGCATTACTTGTACGGTACCAAGTTTACCATTTACACCGACCACAAGAGTCTCCAACATATCTACGATCAGAAAGAGCTGAACATGCGACAGCGTCGTTGGGTCGAGCTGCTTAAAGACTATGATTGTGCCATCAAGTACCACCCTGGCAAGGCCAATGTGGTGGCCAACGCCCTTAGCAGAAAAGAAACAGATAAACCCAGATGGGTGAGAGCATTGCAACTCACGATTCATGCCAGCTTACCCGATCAGATTCGCGATGCGCAACTGGAAGCTTTGAAAGATGATAATCTTCCATCGGAACTCATGCGGGGCATGAGCAAGCAACTTGAAACCAGGTCGGACGGGGTCCGATATTTTGAGAACCGGATTTGGGTTCCACGATACGGAGAGTTGAGAACTCTAGTGATGGACGAAGCTCACAAGTCCCGATATTCTATCCACCCTGGCTCAGATAAAATGTATCATGATTTAAAGGAACTTTACTGGTGGCCGAACATGAAAGCCGACATTGCCACCTACGTGAGCAAATGTTTGACTTGTGCCAGAGTCAAGATAGAATATCAGAAACCATCTGGTCTACTGCAACAGCCGGAACTCCCAATGTGGAAATGGGAACAAATCTCAATGGACTTTATTACGGGTTTGCCTAAGACACCGACGGGATGCGATACCATCTGGGTGATCGTTGACCGGTTGACTAAATCGGCACATTTCCTAGCGATTAAGGAAACAGACAAACTGGAAAGACTGACTCGTGTCTACATGAAGGAAGTAGTGTCGAGACACGGAGTGCCTGTCTCAATCATTTCCGACCGAGATTCTCGTTTTACCTCACACTTTTGGAAGTCGCTGCAAAGCGCACTGGGCACACGTCTCGATATGAGTACCGCATACCATCCTCAGACGGATGGGCAAAGTGAACGGACTATCCAGACCCTGGAGGATATGTTGCGTGCATGCGTCTTAGATTTCGGAAAAAGTTGGGAACCCCATTTACCCTTGGTAGAGTTTTCGTATAATAACAGCTACCACGCAAGCATTAAGGCAGCGCCGTTTGAAGCGCTGTACGGACGGAAGTGTCGATCACCACTCTGCTGGGCAGAGGTGGGTGATAGCCAAATCACTGGTCCGGAACTGGTACTCGAAACTTCGGAAAAGATTGTTCAAATCCGAAATCGCATGGCAGCAGCACGAGATCGACAAAAGAGTTACGCCGACAAGCGAAGAAAACCTCTCGAATTTCAAGTAAACGATCGAGTGTTACTCAAAGTCTCACCTTGGAAAGGTGTGGTTCGCTTTGGTAAGCGAAACAAACTCAACCCACGATATGTTGGTCCGTATCGGATAACTGAGCGCATTGGTCCGGTAGCGTACCGACTGGACCTACCAACAGAACTAAGTGGCGTACACTATGTATTTCACGTATCAAACCTGAAGAAATGCCTATCTGATGAAACCCAAGTAGTCCCTTTGGAGGAACTACAAGTTGATGAACAGTTACGGTTCATTGAGGAACCAGTCGAGGTTTTGGATTGGGAAACCAAAACGCTCAAACACAGCAAAATTCCAATCGTTAAGGTTCGTTGGAACTCGAGACGTGGACCGGAGTTCACGTGGGAACGCGAGGATCAAATGATGAAAAAGTATCCTCACCTTTTTGAAGGGCTAACCAAACACCGGAAACCGCGAAACCCGGCAAACCGTCAAACATCACCGGAGGTATGAACTAAATTTCGGGACGAAATTTCTTTCTACTAGGGGATGATATGACAAACTGAAAATTTTTTCTTACTTTTTCAGGCTCTCATCACGACTTGACTCAAATTTTCGGGACGAAAATTCTTTAACATGGGAATGATGTGACAATCGTCAATTTCAGGTTAACCTCGTTAACTCAACTCCGTCAATTCAAACTTTAAGATCGTTGGATCTTTAACGCACACTTCATTACATTTAAACTAGGGTTTAAATGACGCTTAACACTTACTACATGTGTAGTCTTTCGGGATTTGCACCGAAACGCAAACGAGTTGACGCAAACGATTGAAAAATAAACGACAAACGTCAAAACACTAAGTATGTGATTATTATGTGCTAGGTATATGTGTGTTACTTGATTGTTATGTGGAAGGTTAAACAAGAACTAACTAGTTTAGGCTAGAGATGTAACATTTGGAAGTTTAGGGACTAGAGTGTAACTTATTTATCTATAAATATATCATTATCATAAAACCCTAATCATCTATTCTCCCCTCTCAAACCCGATGGCAGCTAGACCGCCCCCCCCCTCCGTGCGATCGGCTCACAAACACACCAAGCTCTTGGTTTTAATCTTGAGTTCTCACAATTGAAGCATACTACACCCGTTCCTAATCATCTCCTACCTTCCTCTTGCTTGTATTGGTGTTTTGAAGGTATAACTTGTAAACCCTAAGTAGGCCGATTATATGTATGCATGGTGTTCATATGATTCTTGTTATTTGATGGTGTATTAGTGATGATTTGGTAACTAGTTTTGATAGTATTGCATGTTAATTGTTGTGTCCTTGATTGGGAGTGCAAATAAAACCCTAAGCTTGTATGTATGTGTGATTGATATGCATGGATAGTAGTTATAGGATCTAGAGGGTTGTATGGATGCATGATAGCTTATAGGTTGTGATTATGTTGAGTTTTGATGTGAACAGATTCTGGACAGAATGTATAAACGATGTTTAACTGACTGTAACGAAGTGTAAACGTGAAAATTGATTGAGATTGTGAGTACTGCAGTAGACTAGGTTGAGTCTAGTTTCTATGAAGTATAAATTCGTAATTTTTGGATAAGTGGAAGTATACTTTTATGATTTTACAAAAACGTGATGCAAAGCTGAGCTATTAGACCTGCTGTTAGGCTATGTTGTAAATGTTATATCTCATGAACCACGAGACCAATTGGGTTGGTTCCACTTCTGGAAGTTGACTCACTAAGTTAGGAACCAAACCCAAGTGGTCTTGCATTTATTGGATTTTTCGTTTAACGGGAATTGCAAATAACATTCTGATGTGCATGAATCTGGCTGATATAAGTTAGCTGTAATGTTTTGATCATTATGAGCAATCTATATGGAATAAAAATAAGATAAAATATGTTCTGGAAACCTAAGACATGTATGTTTCTGTGGTAATTTTTGGTGAATTAATTGAGACGTTATAATCGGTGAACTAGTACAATCTTTCAAGTAGAAATTCTGCCATAACGAAACTAGCTGCTGAGTTGTATAGGAATGCATGAAATATGATAGTTTCTATATAATTGTTGTATTTTGACCAAAATACCCTTGCGGGGAAATAGTTGCTAGTTGATTGCCATGAATTGACCAAATTACCCTTGCGGGAAATATTGGTTAGTTAGTCTTTGTTTGTTGACCAAAATGCCCTTACGGGAATTATTGCTAGTAAGTAGGTTATTAACACATGACACGGAAGTAATTGCTCACTCATGTATCGTATCACAATTGTACTTGTTTAGGCCACACACAATACACAAACGAAACACGAAAACATGTTACGTGCATAGGTATTATGTGCCGAGTCTAGAGACTCGTTAAACGTTCCAATACTTAGAAAATCTCTTTGTTGTTTTAGAACGCTAGAGAGTTTTCTACGACGCGCATCACTCGGTGATCTAGATCGGATATTCTTCGCAAACAGTGAGTTCACTTACCCCACTCTTAAACTGCTTTCAAACGTTTTTCACTTGGGGGAGATAACATACTCCGATAAACATATTTTCTGAGATAAACGCATATGAAAGATTTTGTTATAAATTATATATCACTTGTAAAGGCTAAGCGGCATTTGTAACAACTTGAAGTCCCACACATCGGACCGGTTAATATTTGGAATAGCGAGTCACTTTTGGGTAGTACTACTGGGTTTGACAAACCCCACCCGACGTTATAGCTCAACTGGAGGTTGAGTGGGTGTAAATTTTGGCTAACACTTACCATGGTCTGGAGGACCTGGTGACGGGCACTTGATAAACAGTCAGCTTCGGTCGCGAACCACTTAGCAATACTTGTTGTATAGATTAGCTACCTATCGATATATAATTTAACATAACACTATCTGGTAATGCAATACTTAAACGTTGTAACATGGTTACACGCTCAAACGTCGTAACGAGGTTACGCAATACTTAAACGTTGTAACATGGTTACACGCTCAAACGTCGTAACGAGGTTACGCAATACTTAAACGTTGTAACATGGTTACACGCTCAAACGTCGTAACGAGGTTACGCAATACTTAAACGTTGTAACGTGGTTACACACTCAAACGCCGTAA
Organism: Bidens hawaiensis; assembly: GCF_021521415.1. Classification (NCBI taxonomy): domain Eukaryota; kingdom Viridiplantae; phylum Streptophyta; class Magnoliopsida; order Asterales; family Asteraceae; genus Bidens; species Bidens hawaiensis. The sequence goes on from NW_027491525.1 coordinate 649,404, forward strand.
CGAGGTTACGCAACATTTAAACGTCGTAACGAGGTTACGCAAACGCTAAACGATTTATCTTATTTTATTTGTGAACTCACCAACCTTGTGTTGACACTTTTAGTATGTTATTCTCAGGTAGCCGAGGCGGGCGCGCGGTTTAGGAGCATGCATTATTGAAAACACTTTTATTCTGCAAACTTAAATTTTAACAGTAACTTTTGGTTTTTAAGTCGTCCTGCGTGACGCAACTTTTGAATTAAGGTTTTACGCTTCCGCATTTACTTTCATTTAAACGTTTTACTTTGGTTTGGTTATAACTAATGATTCCGATCCTGCCAGTTCACACCCTCTGACGGTAAAACTCCGTTAGTGGATTTTGAGGGTGTGACAGTAACCATGTTACAACGTTTAAGTATTGCGTAACCTCGTTACGACGTTTGAGTGTGTAACCATGTTACAACGTTTAAGTGTTGCATTACCAGATAGTGTTATGTTAAATTATATATCGATAGGTAGCTAATCTATACAACAAGTATTGCTAAGTGGTTCGCGACCGAAGCTGACTGTTTATCAAGTGCCCGTCACCAGGTCATCCAGACCATGGTATGTGTTAGCCCAAATTTACACCCACTCAACCTCCAGTTGAGCTATAACGTCGGGTGGGGTTTGTCAAACCCAGTAGTACTACCCAAAAGTGACTCGCTATTCCAAATATTAACCGGTCCGATGTGTGGGACTTCAAGTTGTTACAAATGCCGCTTAGCCTTTACAAGTGATATATAATTTATAACAAAATCTTTCATATGCGTTTATCTCAGAAAATATGTTTATCGGAGTATGTTATCTCCCCCAAGTGGAAAAACATTTGAAAGCAGTTTAAGAGTGGGGTAAGTGAACTCACTGTTTGCGAAGAATATCCGATCTAGATCACCGAGTGATGCGCGTCGTAGAAAACTCTCTAGCGTTCTAAAACAACAAGGAGATTTTCTAAGTATCGGAACGTTTAACGAGTCTCTAGACTCGGCACATAATACCTATGCACGTAACATGTTTCGTGTTTCGTTTGTGTATTGTGTATGACTCTACAAGTACAATCGTGATACGACATATGAGTGAGCAATTACTTCCGTGTCATGTGTTAATAACCTACTTACTAGCAATAATTCCCGTAAGGGCAATTTGGTCAACAAACAAAGACTAACTAACCAATATTTCCCGCAAGGGTAATTTGGTCAATTCATGGCAATCAACTAGCAACTATTTCCCCGCAAGGGTATTTTGGTCAAAATTACAACAATTATATAGAAACTATCATATTTCATGCATTCCTATACAACTCAGCAGCTAGTTTCGTTATGACAGAATTTCTACTCGAAAGATTGTACTAGTTCACCGATTATAACGTCCCAATTAATTCACCAAAAATTACCACAGAAACATACATGTCTTAGGTTTCCAGAACATATTTTATCTTATTTTTATTCCATATAGATTGTTCACAATGATCAAAACATTACAGCTAACTTTTATCAGCCAGATTCATGCACATCAGAATGTTATTTGCAATTCCCGTTAAACGAAAAATCCAATAAATGCAAGACCACTTGGGTTTGGTTCCTAACTCAGTGAGTCAACTTCCAGAAGTGGAACCAACCCAATTGGTCTCGTGGTTCATGAGATATAACATTTACAACATAACCTAACAGCAGGTCTAACAGCTCAGCTTTGCATCACGTTTTTGTAAAATCATAAAAGTATACTTCCACTTATCCAAAAATTACGAATTTATACTTCATAGAAACTAGACTCAACCTAGTTTACTGCAGTACCCACAATCTCAATCAATTTCCACGTTTACACTTCGTTACAGTCAGTTAAACATCGTATATACATTCTGTCCAGAATCTGTTCACATCAAAACTCAACATAATCACAACCTATGAACTATCATGCATCCATATAACCCCCTAGACCCTATAACTACTATCCATGCATATCAATCCCACATACATGCAAGCTTAGGGTTTTATTTACACTCTCAATCAAGGACACAACAATTAACATGCAATACTATCAAACTAGTTATCAATCTATCATCCAATTAACAAGAATCATCACAATCATATACATGCAAGAATCGGCTGACTTAGGGTTTTCACATAACCCATTAAACATAAAAATTACACAACAAGGAGGTAAGAGGTGATCAAGTATACCTTCCTAGCACCTAGTTCTTGGATCAAGGACTTGAATTGATGTGTGTGTGTGTGATCTATGTGGACGGCAGCCGTGGATAGGGGAGCAAGGGGAGAGCCGATCGTAGGGTTAATAATAATAATAATAGTTAGGGTTTAGAGTTTAAGTTATATTTATAAGCAAACAAGTTACATTCTAGTCCCTAAACTTCCAATTGTTGTTTTTCTCTAGAATATTCCATCATACTTGAACAATAAGATAACATGACCATACCATTATCACATAGCACATAATCCTAACACATATTAATCATATAATTAGTGTCTTGACGTTTGTCGTTTATTTGTCAATCGTTTGCGTTAACTCGTTTGCGTTTCGGTGCAAATCCCGAAAGACTACACATGTAGTAAGTGTTAAGCGTCATTTAAACCCTAGTTTAAATGTAATGAAGTGTGCGTTAAAGATTCAACGATCTTAAAGTTTGAATTGACGGAGTTGAGTTAACGAGGTTAACCTGAAATTGACGATTGTCACAGATACACCACTTCAGAATTCTTTTTGACATATTCCTAGTTTCATTTTTTCTTTTAAAACTTCCTCCAAATTATTATAATCATAATTAGACAATGAATCTTCAGTTTAACATTAACTCGATGAAACAACAACTTGGTCATCAACTTGATTAACAAATTCATTTAAAGACTCAACAGATTGTTTGTCAACTTGATTGAAAATTTCATTTAAAGACTAAGCAGCTTGGTTATTAGTTGGATTAACCACTTGTTCAATCGGTGGTTTAAAATTTTCATTACTTTAACCTTTGCCACCCAGTTCTGACCAACAATACCTTTATTTTATAATAATTATAATTTTATTTAACATTCGAAGATACAACACTTCAGAATTCTTTTTGACATATTCCTAGTTTCATTTTTTCATTTAAAACTACCTCCAAATTATTATAATCATAATCAGACAATGAATCATCAGACGAACATGAACTCGATGAAACAACAACTTGGTCATCAACTTGATTAACAAATTCATTTAAAGACTCAACAGATTGTTTATCAACTTGATTAACAATTTCATTTAAAGACTCAGCAGCTGGGTAATTATTTGGATTAACAACTTGTTCAATCGGTGGTTTAACATTTTCATTACTTTTAACCTTTGCCAACAGTTCTGACCAACAATACCTTTATTTTATAATAAAAATAATTTTATTTAACATTTGAAGATACACCACTTCAGAATTCTTTTTGACATATTCCAAGTTTCATTTTTTCATTTAAAACTTCCTCCAAATTATTATAATCATAATTAGACAATGAATCTTCAGACGAACATGAACTCGATGAAACAACAACTTGGTCATCAACTTGATTAACCAATTCATTTAAAGACTCAACAGATTGTTTATCAACTTGATTGAAAATTTCATTTAAAGACTAAGCAGCTTGGTTATTAGATGGATTAACAACTTGTTCAATCAGTGGTTAAAAATTTTCTTTACTTTTAACCTTTACCACCCAGTTCTGACCAACAATACCTTTATTTTTATAGGAAATATTATTTTATTTAACATTCGAATATTCACCATTTCAGAGAATTTTTTTTGACATATTCCTTGTTTTATTTTTCATTTAAAATTTCCTCCAAATTATTATATTCATAATCAGACAATGAATCATCAGACGGACATGAACTCGATGAAACAACAACTTGGTCATCAACTTGATTAACAACTTCATTTAAAGACTCAACAGATTGTTTATCAACTTGATTAACAGTTTCATTTAAAGACTCAGCAGCTTGGTTATTAGTTGGATTAACAACTTGTTCAATCGGTGGTTTAACATTTTCATTACTTTTAACCTTTACCACCCAATTCTGACCAACAATACCTTTATTTTTATAGTAAATCTAATTTTATTTAACATTCGAAGATACACCACTTCAGAATTCTTTTTGACATATTTCTAGTTTCATTTTTTCTTTTAAAACTTCCTCCAAATTATTATAATCATAATTAGACAATGAATCTTCAGTTTAACATTAACTCGATGAAACAACAACTTGGTCATCAACTTGATTAACAAATTCATTTAAAGACTCAACAGATTGTTTGTCAACTTGATTGAAAATTTCATTTAAAGACTAAGCAGCTTGGTTATTAGTTGGATTAACCACTTGTTCAATCGGTGGTTTAAAATTTTCATTTCTTTAACCTTTGCCACCCAGTTCTGACCAACAATACCTTTATTTTATAATAATTATAATTTTATTTAACATTCGAAGATACAACACTTCAGAATTCTTTTTGACATATTCCTAGTTTCATTTTTTCATTTAAAACTACCTCCAAATTATTATAATCATAATCAGACAATGAATCATCAGACGAACATGAACTCGATGAAACAACAACTTGGTCATCAACTTGATTAACAATTTCATTTAAAGACTCAACAAATTGTTTTTCAACTTGATTAACAATTTCATTTAAAGACTCAGCAGCTGGGTAATTATTTGGATTAACAACTTGTTCAATCGGTGGTTTAACATTTTCATTACTTTTAACCTTTGCCACACAGTTCTGACCAACAATACCTTTATTTTATAATAAAAATAATTTTATTTAACATTTGAAGATACACCACTTTAGAATTCTTTTTGACATATTCCTAGTTTCATTTTTTCATTTAAAACTTCCTCCAAATTATTATAATCATAATTAGACAATGAATCTTCAGACGAACATGAACTCGATGAAACAACAACTTGGTCATCAACTTGATTAACCAATTCATTTAAAGACTCAACAGATTGTTTATCAACTTGATTGAAAATTTCATTTAAAGAATAAGCAGCTTGGTTATTAGATGAATTAACAACTTGTTCAATCAGTGGTTAAAAATTTTCTTTACTTTTAACCTTTACCACCCAGTTCTGACCAACAATACCTTTATTTTTATAGTAAATATTATTTTATTTAACATTCGAATATTCACCATTTCAGAGAATTTTTTTTGACATATTCCTTGTTTCATTTTTCATTTAAAATTTTCTCCAAATTATTATATTCATAATCAGACAATGAATCATCAGACGGACATGAACTCGATGAAACAACAACTTGGTCATCAACTTGATTAACAACTTCATTTAAAGACTCAACAGATTGTTTATCAACTTGATTAACAGTTTCATTTAAAGACTCAGCAGCTTGGTTATTAGTTGGATTAACAACTTGTTCAATCGGTGGTTTAACATTTTCATTACTTTTAACCATTACCACCCAATTCTGACCAACAATACCTTTATTTTTATAGTAAATATAATTTTATTTAACATTCGAAGATACACCACTTCAGAATTATTTTTGACATATTCCTAGTTTCATTTTTTCTTTTAAAACTTCCTCCAAATTATTATTATCATAATTAGACAATTAATCTTCAGTTTAACATGAACTCGATAAAACAACAACTTGGTCATCAACTTGATTAACAACTTCATTTAAAGACTCAACAGCTTGGTTATTAGTTGGATTAACAACTTGTTCAATCGGTGGTTTAAAATTTTCATTACTTTAACCTTTGCCACCCTGTTCTGACCAACAATACCTTTATTTTATAATAAAAATAATTTTATTTAACATTTGAAGATACACCACTTCAGAATTCTTTTTGACATATTCCTAGCTTCATTTTTTCATTTAAAACTACCTCCAAATTATTATAATCATAATCAGACAATGAATCATCAGACGAACATGAACTCGATGAAACAACAACTTGGTCATCAACTTGATTAACAATTTCATTTAAAGACTCAACAAATTGTTTTTCAACTTGATTAACAATTTCATTTAAAGACTCAACTGCTGGGTAATTATTTGGATTAACAACTTGTTCAATCGGTGGTTTAACATTTTCATTACTTTTAACCTTTGCCACACAGTTCTGACCAACAATACCTTTATTTTATAATAAAAATAATTTTATTTAACATTTGAAGATACACCACTTCAGAATTCTTTTTGACATATTCCTAGTTTCATTTTTTCATTTAAAACTTCCTCCAAATTATTATAATCATAATTAGACAATGAATCTTCAGACGGACATGAACTCGATGAAACAACAACTTGGACATCAACTTGATTAACCAATTCATTTAAAGACTCAACAGATTGTTTATCAACTTGATTGAAAATTTCATTTAAAGACTAAGCGGCTTGGTTATTAGATGGATTAACAACTTGTTCAATCAGTGGTTAAAAATTTTCTTTACTTTTAACCTTTACCACCCAGTTCTGACCAACAATACCTTTATTTTTATAGTAAATATTATTTTATTTAACATTCGAATATTCACCATTTCAGAGAATTTTTTTTGACATATTCCTTGTTTTATTTTTCATTTAAAATTTCCTCCAAATTATTATATTCATAATCAGACAATGAATCATCAGACGGACATGAACTCGATGAAACAACAACTTGGTCATCAACTTGATTAACAACATCATTTAAAGACTCAACAGATTGTTTATCAACTTGATTAACAGTTTCATTTAAAGACTCAGCAGCTTGGTTATTAGTTGGATTAACAACTTGTTCAATCGGTGGTTTAACATTTTCATTACTTTTAACCTTTACCACCCAATTCTGACCAACAATACCTTTATTTTTATAGTAAATCTAATTTTATTTAACATTCGAAGATACACCACTTCAGAATTCTTTTTGACATATTCCTACTTTCATTTTTTCTTTTAAAACTTCCTCCAAATTATTATAATCATAATTAGACAATGAATCTTCAGTTTAACATTAACTCGATGAAACAACAACTTGGTCATCAACTTGATTAACAAATTCATTTAAAGACTCAACAGATTGTTTGTCAACTTGATTGAAAATTTCATTTAAAGACTAAGCAGCTTGGTTATTAGTTGGATTAACCACTTGTTCAATCGGTGGTTTAAAATTTTCATTACTTTAACCTTTGCCACCCAGTTCTGACCAACAATACCTTTATTTTATAATAATTATAATTTTATTTAACATTCGAAGATACAACACTTCAGAATTCTTTTTGACATATTCCTAGTTTCATTTTTTCATTTAAAACTACCTCCAAATTATTATAATCATAATCAGACAATGAATCATCAGACGAACATGAACTCGATGAAACAACAACTTGGTCATCAACTTGATTAACAAATTCACTTAAAGACTCAACAGATTGTTTATCATCTTGATTGAAAATTTCATTTAAAGACTAAGCAGCTTGGTTATTAGTTGGATTAACAACTTGTTCAATTAGTGGTTAAAAATTTTCTTTACTTTTAACCTTTACCACCCAGTTCTGACCAACATTACCTTTATTTTTATAGTAAATATTATTTTATTTAACATTCGAAGATTCACCATTTCAGAGAATTTTTTTTGACATATTCCTTGTTTCATTTTTCATTTAAAATTTCCTCCAAATTATTATATTCATAATCAGACAATGAATCATCAGACAGACATGAACTCGATGAAACCACAACTTGGTCATCAACTTGATTAACAAATTCATTTAAAGACTCAACAAATTGTTTATCAACTTGATTAACAGTTTCATTTAAAGACTCAGCAGCTTGGTTATTAGTTGGATTAACAACTTGATCAATCGGTGGTTTAACATTTTCATTACTTTTAACCTTTACCACCCAATTCTGACCAACAATACCTTTATTTTTATAGTAAATATAATTTTATTTAACATTCGAAGATACACCACTTCAGAATTCTTTTTGACATATTCCTAGTTTCATTTTTTCTTTTAAAACTTCCTCCAAATTATTATAATCATAATTAGACAATTAATCTTCAGTTTAACATGAACTCGATAAAACAACAACTTGGTCATCAACTGGATTAACAACTTCATTTAAAGACTCAACAAATTGTTTATCAACTTGGTTAACAATTTCATTTAAAGACTCAACAGCTTGGTTATTAGTTGGATTAACAACTTGTTCAATCGGTGGTTTAAAATTTTCATTACTATAACCTTTGCCACCCAGTTCTGACCAACAATACCTTTATTTTATAATAAAAATAATTTTATTTAACATTTGAAGATACACCACTTCAGAATTCTTTTTGACATATTCCTAGTTTAATTTTTTCATTTAAAACTACCACCAAATTATTATAATCATAATCAGACAATGAATCATCAGACGAACATGAACTCGATGAAACAACAACTTGATCATCAACTTGATTAACAATTTCATTTAAAGACTCAACAAATTGTTTTTCAACTTCATTAACAATTTCATTTAAAGACTCAGCAGCTGGGTTATTATTTGGATTAACAACTTGTTCAATCGGTGGTTTAACATTTTCATTACTTTTAACCTTTGCCACACAGTTCTTACCAACAATACCTTTATTTTATAATAAATATAATTTTATTTAACATTCGAAGATACACCACTTCAGAATTCTTTTTGACATATTCCTAGTTTCATTTTTTCTTTTAAAACTTCCTCCTAATTATTATAATCATAATTAGACAATGAATCTTCAGTTTAACATTAACTCGATGAAACAACAACTTGGTCATCAACTTGATTAACAAATTCATTTAAAGACTCAACAGATTGTTTGTCAACTTGATTGAAAATTTCATTTAAAGACTAAGCAGCTTGGTTATTAGTTGGATTAACAACTTGTTCAATCGGTGGTTTAAAATTTTCATTACTTTAACCTTTGCCACCCAGTTCTGACCAACAATACCTTTATTTTATAATAATTATAATTTTATTTAACAATCGAAGATACACTACTTCAGAATTCTTTTTGACATATTCCTAGTTTCATTTTTTCATTTAAAACTACCTCCAAATTATTATAATCATAATCAGACAATGAATCATCAGACGAACATGAACTCGATGAAACAACTTGGTCATCAACTTGATTAACAATTTCATTTAAAGACTCAACAAATTGTTTATCAACTTGATTAACAATCTCATTTAAAGACTCAGCAGCTTGGTTATTAGTTGGATTAACAACTTGTTCAATCGGTGGTTTAACATTTTCATTACTTTTAACCTTTTCCACACAGTTCTGACCAACAATACCTTTATTTTTATAATAAATATAATTTTATTTAACATTCGAAGATACACCACTTCAGAATTATTTTTGACATATTCCTAGTTTCATTTTTTCATTTAAAACTACCTCCAAATTATTATATTCATAATCAGACAATGAATCATTAGACCAACATGAACTCGATGAAACAACAACTTGGTCATAAACTTGATTAACAACTTCATTTAAAGACTCAACAGATTGTTTATCAACTTGATTAAAAATTTCATTTAAAGACTAAGCAGCTTGGTTATTAGTTGGATTAACAACTTGTTCAATCGTTGGTTTAAAATTTTCATTACTTTAACCTTTGCCACCCAGTTCTGACCAACAATACCTTTATTTTATAATAAATATAATTTTATTTAACATTCGAAGATACAACACTTCAGAATTCTTTCTGACATATTCCTAGTTTCATTTTTTCATTTAAAACTCCCTCCAAATTATTATAATCATAATCAGACAATGAATCATCAGACGAACATGAACTCGATGAAACAACAACTTGGTCATCAACTTGACTAACAATTTCATTTAAAGACTCAACCAAATGTTTATCAACATGATTAACAATTTCATTTAAAGACTCAGCGGCTTGGTTATTATTTGGATTAACAACTTGTTCAATCGGTGGTTTAACATTTTCATTACTTTTAACCGTTGCCACACAGTTCTGACCAACAATACCTTTATTTTATAATAAATATAATTTTATTTAACATTTGAAGATACACCACTTCAGAATTCTTTTTGACATACTCCTAGTTTCATTTTTTCATTTAAAACTTCCTCCAAAATATTATAATCATAATTAGACTATGAATCTTCAGTTTAACATGAACTCGATGAAACAACAACTTGGTCATCAACTTGATTAACAAATTCGTTTAAAGACTCAACAGATTGTTTATCAACTTGATTGAAAATTTCATTTAAAGACTAAGCAGCTTGGTTATTAGTTGGATTAACAACTTGTTCAATCGGTGGTTTAAAATTTTCATTACTTTAACCTTTGCCACCCAGTTCTGACCAACAATACCTTTATTTTAAAATAAATATAATTTTATTTAACATTCGAAGATACACTATTTCAGAATTCTTTTTGACATATTCCTAGTTTCATCTTTTCATTTAAAACTACCTCCAAATTATTATAATCATAATCAGACAATGAATCATCAGACGAACATGAACTCGATGAAACAACAACTTGGTCATCAACTTGATTAACAATTTCATTTAAAGACTTAACAAATTCTTTATCAACTTGATTAACAATCTCATTTAAAGACTCAGCAGCTTGGTTATTAGTTGGATTAACAACTTGTTCAATCGGTGGTTTAACATTTTCATTACTTTTAACCTTTTCCACACAGTTCTGACCAACAATACCTTTATTTTTATAATAAATATAATTTTATTTAACATTCGAAGATAAACCACTTCAGAATTATTTTTGACATTGTCACACCCTCGAAATCCACTAACGGAGTTTTACCGTCAGAGGGTGTGAACTAACAGGATTGGAATCATCAGTTATAATCAAACCATAAAAACGTTTAAATGAAAATAAGTGCGGAAGCGTAAAACTATAGAGAACAATGTGACGTCACGCAGGACGCTTTAAAACCAATGATAACAGTTATGTGTAAGTTTGCATAGTTAAAAGTTTATCAAGCAATGCATGTTCCTAAACCGCGCGCCCGCCTCGGCTACCTGCGAATAACATACTAAATGTGTCAACACAAGGTTGGTGAGTTCACAAGTTATATAAAAATAAATCGCTTAGCGTTTGCGTTCAGCATTTTGCGTTACAGCGTTACAGCGTCACAGCGTTTAGCGTTACAGCGTTTTGCGTTACAGTGTTTTGCGTTACAGCGTTATGTCAATTATATATCGATAGGTAGCTAGTCTATACAACAAGTATTACTAAGTGTTCGACGCCAAAGCTGACTCGTTTATTAAGTGCCTTGTCACCAGGTCCTCCAGACCATGGTACGTGTTAGCCAAAATTACACCCGCTCGACCTCCAGTTGAGTTTAGAGTTGGGTGGGGTTTGTCAAACCCAGTAGTACTACTCAACAGTGACTCGCTATTCAAAATATTAACCGGTTTGATGTGTAGGACTTCAAATGTTTCGTTTGCCACTTAGCCTTTACAAGTGATATATAATTTATAACAAAATCTTAAATGCGTTGTGGAGTATGTTATCTCCCCCAAGTGAAAAACGTTTGAAAACAGTTTAAAGAGGGGAAAGTGAAACTCACTGTTTGCGAAGAATTTCCCAAATTAAATCACCAAGATGCGCGTCACATAAAAACTCTCTCTAGCGTTCTAAAACAACAAAGAGCTTTTTCTAAGTGTCGGAATATTATCGAGTCTCTAGACCCGGCACATAATACCTAAGCACATAACATGTTTCGTGTTTCGTTTGTGAATTGTGTGTGACTTTAACAAGTGTATTTGTGACACATTACATGTGTAGGCAATCTTATACGTGTCATGTATTCATAAAGTACATAACTAGCCATTATTTCCCGGAAGGGCAATTTGGTCAACACTTAACAATTAACTAGCAACTATTCCCCACGAGGGCAATTTGGTCAAATCATTACAATCAATTGGCTATTATTCCCCGCAAGGGCATTTTGGTCAAAACACGACATTTATCTTGCAATCATTCCCTCAAGGGCAATTTGGTCAAAACACGATAATAAATTAGCAAGTATCATGTTTCATGCAATTTCACAATACTCAGCAGCTAGTTTCACCGAGACAGAAATCCTACTTGAAATATTGTACTATTCCACCGATCATAGCATCTCAATTAATTAACCAAAAATCATCACAGAAGTATATATGTCATAGGTTTCCAGAAAATATTTTATTACATTTTTATTCCTCATAGTTTTCTCACAATCATCAAATCATTACAGCAAACTCATAACAGTCAAATTCATGCGCAACAGAATGTTATTTGCAATTCCCGTTAAACGAAAAATCCAATAAATGCAAGACCACTTGGGTTAGGTTCCTAACTCAATAGGTCAACTTCCAGAAGTGGAACCAACACAATTGGTCTCGTAGTTCATGAGATATAACATTTACAAAACAACCTAACAGCAGGTCTAACAGCTCAGCTTTGCACAACGTTTTTGTAAAATCATAAAAGTTAACTTCTACTTGTCCAAAAATTACAAATTTATACTTTATAGAAACTAGACTCAACCTAGTTTACTGTAGTACCAATAATCTCAACCAATTTTCACGTTTACACTTCTTTACAGTCACTTAAACATCAAATACACATTCTGTCCAGAAACTGTTTGCATCCAAACTCAACATAATAACAATCTATGAACTATCATGCATTCATATAACACTCTAGACTCCATAAACACCATCCATGCACATCAATTACCCATTACATACATGATTAGGGTTTTTGTTTGAACTCAAATCATAGACACAACAATCAACATGTAACAACATCAATACTAGTTATCAATCATCATTAATTCAACAACAATCATGTTAACACACACCTTACAAGAAATCGGCAGCTTAGGGTTTGTTATTAACCCAACAAACATCAAAATCAAGTAACAAGGATGTATAGGATAATCAATTATACCTTCCTAGCACCTAGTTCTTCAATCAAAGGCTTGATTTCTTGGTGTTATGTGTGTGTGAAGGTGACGGCAGCCAAGAGGGATGGAGGGGGTGGCTGATCGGTTTTGGGAGAAAGAAAAATAAGAGTTAGGGTTTATTATAACATGGTATTTATAGAATACTATGTTACACTTTAGCCCCTCCACTTCTAAGTATTACTTATCTAGCTTAACTAACTTGTTTACATCTTGAGTTAACGTTTATAACCATGTTATCACATAACACATAAGTCTAACACATAATTATCACATAATTACTGTTTTCACGTTTTTCATTTATTCATCAATCGTTTGCGTCAACTCGTTTGCGTTTCGGTGCAATTCCCGAAAGACTACACCTGTAGTAAGTGTTAAGCGTCATTTAAACCCTAGTTTAAATGTAATGAAGTGTGCGTTATAGATTCAATGATCTTAAGTTTGAATTGACGGAGTTGAGTTAACGGAGTTAACTTGAAATTGACGATTGTCACATCATTCCCATGTTAAAGAATTTTCGTCCCGAAAATTTGAGTCAAGTCGTGACGAGTGTCAGAAAAAGTAAGACAAATTTTCAGTTTGTCATATCATCCCCTAGTAGAAAGAAATTTCGTCCCGAAATTTAATTCATACTTCTGGTGATTTCTGACGGTTTGCCGGGGTTTCGCGGTTTTCTGTGTTTGGTCAGCCCTTCAAAAAGGTGAGGATACTTTTTCATCATCTGATCCTCGCGTTCCCACGTGAACTCCGGTCCACGTCTCTAGTTCCAGCGAACTTTAACGATTGGAATTTTGCTGTGCTTGAGCGTTTTGGTTTCCCAATCCAAAACCTCGACTGGTTCCTCAATGAAACGTAACTATTCATCAACTTGCAGTTCCTCCAAAGGGACTACTTGGGTTTCATCAGATAGGCATTTCTTCAAATTGGACACGTGGAATACATTGTGTACGTGTAACACCCCGTAACCGCAGCGGAAACGTAAACGGGATGCAACAGACACATCTGATATCAACAGCATTGCTTATAAAGAAAACACCACTACAATAACTTAAACGTATTACATTGTTCCGAGTTTCGTTACCGACTAGGCGTTATCACATAAGTTTTACCAATAGTACGTTAACATGTTTAAAACAAAATATAGACCCTTAAGCTTCCACAAAATAGCACACATCATCAAGCACGTATCACTCATTCCAATTTGGGTGTACCTAGAAAGCATGTAAAGAAAACGGGTCAACTACGAATAGTTGGTGAGTTTCACTAATTTAAATAAACCATGACAAATCGTTTTAATAATCATAAATTAATGATGTAATTATGCTGAGCCTACAAGTGAAAACTCTGTTAACCCAGAAACACATTTAATAACCTCTGGGGACACTGTTAACCCAGAAATACATTTAATAGCCTCTGGGGACACTGTTAACCCAGAAATACATTTAATAACCTCTGGGGACACTGTTAACCTAGAACACTGTTTCGGGCCTTACAATATTAGCAACTCAGACAATTACCATCTTAATACATTACCGTACGATTCCCGTACAATAAACATTATATAAATACATTCATTTCCATGCGATCGGCATGTACTTAAACACTTTGATAAAAACATGCTTTCCGCCCCGGGAAAATATTTAAAACAGTTCAATAAAAAGGGGCTCGTGAAACTCACCTTTTTGTGAGCAAGATGTAATACTGTGAACAGCTACCGGCCCGGATCTGTAATACGATCCCTAAGTCGTTACTACACAATTTCTATTAATATAACTTAAATTCGTGTTAACCGGTACGTCTGGGGACACTGTTAACCCAGTACCGTACACGATCCGGGGACAATGTTAACCCCGAAACACTTCTCAGGACTTAGATTGTGATATCACTTAGAGTTCTTTAGTCAAAATTACCATTAGTTTGTTTTCTCGTTTTGCGTGCCTAGCACGGTTAACCGTCTTTATGTTTTCAAAAATGAGTTTGGTCACATACGACCCGAAAATAGTTGTTACTGATATTTTAATTAAAGTGGTGAAATTAGAGCTCGGTTTAGACACCCCGTTTGGCCGCGGGGCCCGTTTCCGTCTTTAGTATACCGGAAACTGCTAAATCGGGTAAAATTACCCAAATCATCCGAATTACTTTCGGATGACTTATTTTTACTTGATTAACTTAGTTTCATGAAAATAGTCAATTTTTAGGGTTTTTATACACCAGTCAGCTCGCTTAGGCGAACTTTGCCGGTTTACACGTTTTAAGCTTTAAAAGTTTGTTTTTAAGTTCCATTTAGCACAAATAAATATCCGTTTAGTCTCGGATCTTGAAATTTTGCACAATTCAGTTTTTGACAGTAAGGAATTTTATAAAATATTTCCAGATTTAATTTCTATATTTAACATTTATTTATCTATTTTTAAACGTCATTTAAACACCAAATATGTCGAAAATACCAAATGACCTTAGAAAAATCCCAAATTTTTCTGGGATGACCCCTGCCATCCACATAGTCCCATGTAATTTTTCCAGAACCAAAATCTCATTTTTCATGCCATATTCACCAAAACCGAGCTAGAAAACCCTAGAACTCGTTTTACCGAAAAGCCCACTTAGACTTCTCCAATGGACCTGAAATTTTGTGTGTGACTTTTTCCAGAATTGTTCATGATGTTTAGCTATTTTTCACCATTTTTAGCCAAAACCGAGCAATAAATTCACCAAATATTCATCCTTTATCCAAAAATTACCAAAATTTCACAAATCTCATATTTTCATGTGTAGATCATCTCTGTGAAATTTCATGACTCAACTCTAAGTCTACCACAATCTGTCCAAATCTTACAAATCATACGAAAAACCGAACTACCTTGTGTTTCTAGCTTTAGATCGCAAAGATCTTGCTTTCTAGCCTTTGCTAGCAACTAGATACAACACCTACAAGCACAACAACACCACACCAAGCAAGTTATACCCACAATCAAGCCATTTCTTTCATGGTTTCGGTTAAGACATCAAAACAAAGATTTAAACCGTAAAAATTCGTTTTTGACTCTTTTAACTCCTTTCTTGGACCAAGATCCCTTGTATAACTTGTATACATCACTTGATCATGCAAGAATCGGTTTCATCTCGGGTTTTCACCCATTTTTCACTTGAAACCTCATTTTCTCAAGATCTTGGAATTAAAAAGCAAGATCAAACCATAATAACATGTTTATACCTTGTGGATCTTCTTAAAAATCAAAGGTTTTTGGTTGAATGTGTAAAGGATGGAGAGAAATATGGAGTTGTGATTTTAGAAAAAAGAAAATGAAGTGTGTATGTGTGTGATGGGGGACCGATCGGTCCTAGTAGTGGTGTGGGGTGGGGCCCACATCTCCAACCTTGGCCACACATTTGGATTGTTTAATCCGGATAATGTTGTGGATAATCTGGTTCAGTTCGTTTTTCGGTTAAACACTTAATTCGGCTTAAAACGAGGCTAAAACGGTCGTTTTTCGGCTTAAAAATAAAATTTATATAAAACCGATTTAAAAACTTTAAAAACTTAAACCATGACATTTATTGACTCAACACATCATATTGTCGGTCATTGTGCATCTTTTTCGGCTTGATCGGTCTTCTCTTGCTTGGTTTGATGTTAAATGTTTCGTTTATCGTACCGACGCACCAATAACTCGAAATCCTTTTTCTGTGCTATAATTCACTTATCCCGTGGCCTTAATACTTCGTAAACCTTACTAAACATCATATATTTCGTCTATAATGTAATCCCCGATTCGATCGGGTTTCAATAATCGTTCATCGGTTAATCGTAATTCCAATACGACTAGCTGTACATTCGAGTATAATTCATACTTGTGAATCTTATATACTCGTATAAACACATTATAATTTATATATTCAGTATTAAATAACACATAAATGGTATATTCCGGCTAGGGTATACCTGAATTTGCCGGAATCGTTACAGTACGCCACTGAGTTCCGTTGGTAGGTCCAGTCGGTACACCACCGGACCAATGCGCTCAGTTATCCGGTAAGGACCAACATATCGTGGGTTGAGTTTGTTTCGCTTACCAAAGCGAACCACACCTTTCCAAGGTGAGACTTTGAGTAACACTCGATCATTCACTTGAAATTCGAGAGGTTTTCGGCGCTTGTCGGCGTAACTCTTTTGGCGATCTCGTGCTGCTGCCATGCGATTTCGGATTAGAACAATCCTTTCCGAAGTTTCGAGTACCAGTTCTGGACCAGTGATTTGGCTGTCACCCACCTCTGCCCAGCAGAGTGGTGATCGACACTTCCGTCCGTACAGCGCTTCAAACGGCGCTGCTTTAATACTTGTGTGGTAGCTGTTATTATACGAAAACTCTACCAAAGGTAAGTGAGGTTCCCAACTAGCCATTTTTTCCCGTAAGGGCAATTTGGTCAACACTTAACAATTAACTAGCAACTATTCCCCACGAGGGCAATTTGGTCAAATCATTACAATCAATTGGCTATTATTTCCCGCAAGGGAATTTTGGTCAAAACACGACATTTATCTTGCAATCATTCCCCTCAAGGGCAATTTGGTCAAAACACGATAATAAATTAGCAAGTATCATGTTTCATGCAATTTCACAAAACTCAGCAGCTAGTTTCACCGAGACAGAAATCCTACTTGAAAAATTGTACTATTCCACCGATCATAGCATCTCAATTAATTTACCAAAAATCATCACAGAAGCATATATGGCTTAGGTTTCCAGAACATATTTTATTACATTTTTATTCCTCATAGTTTTTTCACAATCATCAAATCATTACAGCAAACTCATAACAGTCAAATTCATGCGCAACAGAATGTTATTTCCAATTCCCGTTAAACGAAAAATCCAATAAACGCAAGACCACTTGGGTTAGGTTCCTAACTCAATAAGTCAACTTCCAGAAGTGGAAACAACCCAATTGGTCTCGTAGTTCATGAGATATAACATTTACAAAACAACCTAACAGCAGGTCTAACAGCTCAGCTTTGCACAACGTTTTTGTAAAATCATAAAAGTTAACTTTTACTTGTCCAAAAATTACAAATTTATACTTTATAGAAACTAGACTCAACCTAGTTTACTGTAGTACCAATAATCTCAACCAATTTTCACGTTTACACTTCGTTACAGTCACTTAAACATCATATACACATTCTGTCCAGAAACTGTTTGCATCCAAACTCAACATAATAACAATCTATGAACTATCATGCATTCATATAACACTCTAGACTCCATAAACACCATCCATGCACATCAATTACCCATTACATACATGATTGGGGTTTTTGTTTGAACTCAAATCATAGACACAACAATCAACATGTAACAACATCAATACTAGTTATCAATCATCATTAATTCAACAACAATCATGTTAACACACACCATACAAGAAATCGGCAGCTTAGGGTTTGTTATTAACCCAACAAACATCAAAATCAAGTAACAAGGATGTATAGGATAATCAATTATACCTTCCTAGCTCCTAGTTCTTCAATCAAAGGCTTGATTTCTTGGTGTTATGTGTGTTTGAAGGTGACGGCAGCCAAGAGGGATGGAGGGGGTGGCTGATCGGTTTTGGGAGAAAGAAAAATAAGAGTTAGGGTTTATTATAACATAGTATTTATAGAATACTACGTTACACTTTAGCCCCTCCACTTCTAAGTATTACTTATCTAGCTTAACTAACTTGTTTACATCTTGAGTTAACGTTTATTACCATGTTATCACATAACACATAAGTCTAACACATAATTATCACATAATTACTGTTTTCATGTTTTTCGTTTATTCATCAATCGTTTGCGTCAACTCGTTTGCGTTTCGGTGCAATTCCCGAAAGACTACACCTTTAGTAAGTGTTAAGTGTCATTTAAACCCTAGTTTAAATGTAATGAAGTGTGCGTTATAGATTCAATGATCTTAAGTTTGAATTGACGGAGTTGAGTTAACAGAGTTAACTTGAAATTGACGATTGTCACATCATTCCCATGTTAAAGAATTTTCATCCCGAAAATTTGAGTCAAGTCGTGACGAGTGTCAGAAAAAGTAAGACAAATTTTCAGTTTGTCATATCATCCCCTATTAGAAAGAAATTTCGTCCCGAAATTTAATTCATACTTCCGGTGATTTCTGACGGTTTGCCGGGTTTCGCGGTTTTCTGTGTTTGGTCAGCCCTTCAAAAAGGTGAGGATACTTTTTCATCATCTGATCCTCGCGTTCCCACGTGAACTCCAGTCCACGTCTCGAGTTCCAACGAACTTTAACGATTGGAATTTTGCTATGCTTGAGCGTTTTGGTTTCCCAATCCAAAACCTCGACTGGTTCCTCAATGAAACGTAACTGTTCATCAACTTGCAGTTCCTTCAAAGGGACTACTTGGGTTTCATCAGATAGGCATTTCTTCAAATTGGACACGTGGAATACATTGTGTACGCCACTGAGTTCCGTTGGTAGGTCCAGTCGGTACGCCACCGGACCAATGCGCTCAGTTATCCGGTAAGGACCAACATATCGTGGGTTGAGTTTGTTTCGCTTACCAAAGCGAACCACACCTTTCCAAGGTGAGACTTTGAGTAACACTCGATCGTTCACTTGAAATTCGAGAGGTTTTCGGCGCTTGTCGGCGTAACTCTTTTGGCGATCTCGTGCTGCTGCCATGCGATTTCGGATTTGAACAATCCTTTCCGAAGTTTCGAGTACCAGTTCTGGACCAGTGATTTGGCTGTCACCCACCTCTGCCCAGCAGAGTGGTGATCAACACTTCCGTCCGTACAGCGCTTCAAACGGCGCTGCTTTAATACTTGCGTGGTAGCTGTTATTATACGAAAACTCTACCAAAGGTAAGTGAGGTTCCCAACTTTTTCCGAAATCCAATACGCAGGCACGCAACATATCCTCCAGGGTCTGAATAGTTCGTGCACTTTGCCCATCTGTCTGAGGATGGTATGCTGTGCTCATATCAAGACGGGTGCCTAGTGCGCTTTGCAGCGACTTCCAAAAGTGCGAAGTGAAACGAGAATCTCGATCGGAAATGATCGAGACAGGCACTCCGTGTCTAGATACCACTTCTTTCATGTAAACACGAGTTAGTCTTTCCATTTTGTCCGATTCCTTAATCGCTAAGAAGTGTGCAGACTTAGTCAACCGGTCTACGATCACCCAGATGGTATCGCATCCCGTCGGTGTCTTAGGTAAACCCGTGATAAAATCCATTGAGATGTGTTCCCATTTCCACATTGGGAGTTCCGGTTGTTGCAGTAGACCAGAGAGTTTCTGTTATTCTATCTTGACTCTGGCACAAGTCAGGCATTTGCTCACGTAGGTGGCAATGTCGGCTTTCATGTTCGGCCACCAGTAAAGTGCCATTAAATCATGATACATTTTATCTGAGCCAGGGTGGATAGAATATCGGGACTTGTGAGCTTCGTCTATCACTAGAGTCCTCAACTCTCCGTGCCGTGGAACCCAAATCCGGTTCTCAAAATATCGGACCCCGTCCGATCTGGTTTCAAGTTGCTTGTTCATGCCCCGCATGAGTTCCGATGGAAGATTATCATCTTTCAAAGCTTCAAGTTGCGCATCGCGAATCTGATCGGGTAAGCTGGCATGAATCGTGAGTTGCAATGCTCTCACCCGTCTGGGTTCATCTGTTTCTTTTCTACTGAGGGCGTCGGCCACTACATTGGCCTTGACAGGGTGGTACTTGATGGCACAATCGTAATCTTTGAGCAGCTCGACCCAACGGCGCTGTCGCATGTTCAGCTCCTTCTGATCGTAGATATGTTGGAGACTCTTGTGGTCGGTGTAAATGGTAAACTTGGTACCGTACAAGTAATGCCTCCATATCTTAAGAGCAAACACCACAGCTCCGAGTTCCAAATCATGGGTCGTGTAGTTCTTCTCGTGAACCCGTAGTTGTCGAGAGGCATAAGCAATAACCTTCTCGAGTTGCATCAGCACACAACCAAGACCTTGTATAGATGCGTCACAGTGTACCTCAAAATTTTTCGTTCCCTCGGGGAGGGCTAGAATAGAGGCGCTACAAAGTTTGGTTTTCAACAGTTGAAAAGCGGATTCTTGCGCGTCACCCCAATTGTACTTAGTGCCTTTGTGAGTCAAAGCGGTGAGGGGTTGAGCAATCTTTGAAAATCCCTCGATGAAACGTCGGTAGTAGCCGGCCAGTCCTAAGAATTGCCGCACCTCAGTCGGAGTCTTCGGTGCTTCCCATTTTTTTTTTTTTGATGGCCTCTACCTTACCGGGATCGACATAGATACCATTCTCGTTGATCACATGTCCTAAAAAGTGAACCTCGCGAAGCCAAAATTCACATTTCGAGAGTTTAGCATACAGTTGTTCCTTCTTCAGCAATTCCTGAATTACCCTTAAATGTTCTTCATGGTCAGCTTCGTTCTTGGAGTAGACGAGATTATCATCAATGAAAACCATCACAACTTGTCGAGGTACGCCTTGCATACTCGATTCATGAGATCCATAAATACAGCTGGTGCGTTGGTTAGGCCAAAAGGCATAACCGAAAACTCGTAGTGACCATACCGTGTTCTGAAAGCCGTCTTTGACATATCTTCTTCGCGCACTCTCAGTTGGTGGTAACCTGATCGCAGATCGATCTTCGAGTTGTAACTCGATCCTTGAAGCTGGTCAAACAAATCATCTATTCGGGGTAAAGGATAACGGTTCTTGACCGTCACCTTGTTCAACTCCCGGTAGTCGATGCACATTCGGAAAGTCCCGTCTTTCTTTCGGACAAACAAGACAGGGGCTCCCCACGGCGATGAGCTAGGTCAGATAAAACCCTTATCCAACAAATCTTGCAGCTGAGTGGACAACTCCTGAAGTTCCGCCGGTGCGAGCCGATACGGGGCTCGTGCTATGGGTGCTGCACCGGGTGTCAACTCGATTTGGAATTCGACTTGACGTATAGGAGGGAGTCCAGGCAAATCCTCCGGGAAAACTTCCGGAAAATCTCGCACAACCGGTATATCTTCAATTCGCTTCTCCTCCGCGGGTTTCTCAACAATCTGTGCCAAAATTGCCGGATGACCCTTTCGTAGATACTTCTGCGCCTTCATAAGGGTAATGACGCTGTAGGTCATGCCGCTTCTCTCACCTCGGACCGAAATGATCTCGCCGGAAGGGGTAGAAATGTGAACTATCTTGTCGTGACATATAATCTCCGCTCGGTTCTCGGATAACCAGTCCATGCCGACAACGACATCGAAACTACTAAGCGTAAAAGGAATATGGTCGATATCAAAAATATGACCTGACAGTTTTAACTTACATCCCGCTAGTACATGAGTCGTTACTATAGTCTTACCGTCAGCTAATTCAACAGGAAACTTAGCATCTAACGGAGTTGAAGTTAAGTCTAAGAGTTGGCTAAAGGCTTTCGACACAAAACTCCTATCAGCTCCAGTGTCAAACAATACAGAAGCAAAACAATCGTTTACAGGGAACTTACCAGTCACCACGTGCGGATCATTGCGGGCTTGACCCGACCCAATCACAAAAGCTCTTCCCTTGCCATTGCTTCCACCATTACTGCCACTTCCATTACCCCCATTGTTGTCGTTCTGTTTCAGCTTGGGACAATCCTTCCGGAAATGACCTTCCTGCCCACATTCGTAACATCCCTTCGTCGTCATAGGTGGCTTAGGAGCACCCTTTGCCGCAAGGTCTACTCTACATACCTTCGCCTGGTGACCCATCTTTCCGCATCTCTGACACTTGACACTGTTACACGGACCAACATGATGATAGTTGCACCTATTGCACTTCGGATATTTCCCAGCATATCCGCTCGAACCCTGCCCGCTACCGTTGTTATTGTTGTTGTGACTTTGATTGTTAAACCTCCGAGTGAATTCGGGCTTACGGTAGTGTTGTTGCGGTGGGAGGTTCGAGGACGAGGATATGGTGTTGTCAAACTTCCTCTTTCCGCTGCTCGGGTTGCTGTTGCGGTTGTTGTCATTACTCGGGCTGTCA
Organism: Bidens hawaiensis; assembly: GCF_021521415.1. Lineage (NCBI taxonomy): Eukaryota > Viridiplantae > Streptophyta > Magnoliopsida > Asterales > Asteraceae > Bidens > Bidens hawaiensis. The sequence goes on from NW_027491525.1 coordinate 672,448, forward strand.
CGGGCCTTAGTGGTTGAACCCCTAGGTGGTAACGCACCTTGGGTCACAGCCTGATCCGTCAGTTTGTGAGCTAAACGGATCGCTTGTTGAATCGTGGCTGGTCTGGAAGACGTCACCATGCCCTGAATCTGCGGTGCTAACCCTTCAATGTACATTTCAATCCTCTTACTCGGCGGATCCACCATCCGCGGACACATCACAGCCAACTCGTGAGAACAAGTAGGGTAGGCTTCAATTTCTGAGCCCACCATCTTCAGCGACCAAAATTCTGACTCCAACTTTGAAATCTCTTCTCTCGGACAGTACTCCTCTCGCATCATGTTCTTGAACTCCTCCCAGTTCATAGCGTTAGCCAGTTCCAATCCAAGAATTTGCACATCTGCACATCGTCTGGGGACACCTCTGAGTGTGCCTCTGGCACAGCCGGTTCTTCCTCCGGTTCCTCTTCGGGTTCCTCCTCGGGATCTTCCTCAGGTTCCTTCTCAGGCTCCTCTTCGGGATCTGCCTCAGGCTCGGCCTCAGGCTCTGCCTCAGGTTCGGCTGCGTTCTGAGCAATTTGCATTTGTAAGACATCGCAACGCTCTAGAGCTATCTCGGTTCGGGTCCTTGCTACTTGGAGTTGCTCTTGCAAGTCTATCATCTCGTCTTGCATCTTCCTCATAATCTTCATCTGTTGATCACTAGCCTCTTGCATTTCCTTCATTGCAGCTGCCATGCGGGCAATCTCCTCCTTAGTCTCGGTTCCGTCTTTTAACAGTCCGGAAAAGTTCGCTCTCGTATAGCGCATGTAACCCACGTCACGCTCCAAGCATGAGACAACAGCTGCGAGAACTCGCTCTACAGGTTCGGTTATGGGTGTTAGGGTGTTGGGGTAAGCAGGGTGGTTCGGGTGGGGTAACGGGGGAACTTGTTCGCGATAGACCATACGTCTGATCATGTTAGGGTACCAATCCCAGCTAACGTCGTTTTCGTATATGCCCCCGGATAGGCGGTACCTCTTCGGTGCGGGAGCTTCGAGTTCCGGGACTACTCGGGGCGGCGATGCGGTAGGTATCTGCGGTTCTTTCCCGTGAGCATGAGTCATCGGATCGGATGATGATGATGATGGCGGCGTCGACATTCCTTCAGGTAAGCCGGGTATGTGCGCGCGTATGAGTGAAAGAGGTAAAGAGATAAGATTACAAGACTACACAAATCTATGTAATGCGTATCAATATAACTAATGGGTCGTCGCGGTTATAGTCTAGTATGCATGCAGCTTCTAGTTCGCTATAACCAATGGTCTCTGATACCAATCTGTCACACCCTTAAAATCCACTAACGGAGTTTTACCGTCAGAGTGTGTGAACTAACAGGATCGGAATCATCAGTTATAATCAAACCATAAAAACGTTTAAATGAAAATAAGTGCGGAAGCGTAAAACCATAGAGAACAATGTGACGTCACGCAGGACGATTTAAAACCAATGATAACAGTTAAAAGTAAGTTTGAATAGTTAAAAGTTTATCAAGCATTGCATGTTCCTAAACCGCGCGCCCGCCTCGGCTACCTGAGAATAACATACTAAATGTGTCAACACAAGGTTGGTGAGTTCACAAGTTATATAAAAATAAATCGTTTAGCGTTTGCGTTCAGCGTTTTGCGTTACAGCGTTACAGCGTCACAGCGTTTTGCGTTACATCGTTTTGCGTTACAGATAGTGTTATGTAATTATATATCGATAGGTAGCTAGTCTATACAACAAGTATTACTAAGTGTTCGACACCAAAGCTGACTCGTTTATTAAGTGCCTTGTCACCAGGTCCTCCAGACCATGGTACGTGTTAGCCAAAATTACACCCGCTCGACCTCCAGTCGAGTTTAGCGTTGGGTGGGGTTTGTCAAACCCAGTAGTACTACTCAACAGTGACTCGCTATTCAAAATATTAACCGGTTCGATGTGTAGGACTTCAAATGTTTCGTTTGCCACTTAGCCTTTACAAGTGATATATAATTTATAACAAAATCTTAAATGCGTTGTGGAGTATGTTATCTCCCCCAAGTGAAAAACGTTTGAAAACAGTTTAAAGAGGGGAAAGTGAAACTCACTGTTTGCGAAGAATTTCCCAAATTAAATCACCAAGATGCGCGTCACAGAAAAACTCTCTCTAGCGTTCTAAAACAACAAAGAGCATTTTCTAAGTGTCGGAATATTATCGAGTCTCTAGACCCGGCACATAATACCTAAGCACATAACATGTTTCGTGTTTCGTTTGTGAATTGTGTGTGACTTTAACAAGTGTATTTGTGACACATTACATGTGTAGGCAATCTTATACGTGTCATGTATTCATAAAGTACATAACTAGCCATTATTTCCCGGAAGGGCAATTTGGTCAACACTTAACAATTAACTAGCAACTATTCCCCACGAGGGCAATTTGGTCAAATCATTACAATCAATTGGCTATTATTCCCCGCAAGGGCATTTTGGTCAAAACACGACATTTATCTTGCAATCATTCCCTCAAGGGCAATTTGGTCAAAACACGATAATAAATTAGCAAGTATCATGTTTCATGCAATTTCACAATACTCAGCAGCTAGTTTCACCGAGACAGAAATCCTACTTGAAATATTGTACTATTCCACCGATCATAGCATCTCAATTAATTTACCAAAAATCATCACAGAAGTATATATGTCATAGGTTTCCAGAAAATATTTTATTACATTTTTATTCCTCATAGTTTTCTCACAATCATCAAATCATTACAGCAAACTCATAACAGTCAAATTCATGCGCAACAGAATGTTATTTGCAATTCCCGTTAAACGAAAAATCCAATAAATGCAAGACCACTTGGGTTAGGTTCCTAACTCAATAGGTCAACTTCCAGAAGTGGAACCAACACAATTGGTCTCGTAGTTCATGAGATATAACATTTACAAAACAACCTAACAGCAGGTCTAACAGCTCAGCTTTGCACAACGTTTTTGTAAAATCATAAAAGTTTACTTCTACTTGTCCAAAAATTACAAATTTATACTTTATAGAAACTAGACGCAAGCTAGTTAACTGTAGTACCAATAATCTCAACCAATTTTCACGTTTACACTTCTTTACAGTCACTTAAACATCAAATACACATTCTGTCCAGAAACTGTTTGCATCCAAACTCAACATAATAACAATCTATGAACTATCATGCATTCATATAACACTCTAGACTCCATAAACACCATCCATGCACATCAATTACCCATTACATACATGATTAGGGTTTTTGTTTGAAATCAAATCATAGACACAACAATCAACATGTAACAACATCAATACTAGTTATCAATCATCATTAATTCAACAACAATCATGTTAACACACACCATACAAGAAATCGGCAGCTTAGGGTTTGTTATTAACCCAACAAACATCAAAATAAAGTAACAAGGATGTATAGGATAATCAATTATACCTTCCTAGCACCTAGTTCTTCAATCAAAGGCTTGATTTCTTGGTGTTATGTGTGTGTGAAGGTGACGGCAGCCAAGAGGGATGGAGGGGGTGGCTGATCGGTTTTGGGAGAAGGAAAAATAAGAGTTAGGGTTTATTATAACATAGTATTTATAGAATACTATGTTACACTTTAGCCCCTCCACTTCTAAGTATTACTTATCTAGCTTAACTAACTTGTTTACATCTTGAGTTAACGTTTATAACCATGTTATCACATAACACATAAGTCTAACACATAATTATCACATAATTACTGTTTTCACGTTTTTCGTTTATTCATCAATCGTTTGCGTCAACTCGTTTGCGTTTCGGTGTAATTCCCGAAAGATTGAATTGTGCGTTATAGATTCAATGATCTTAAGATTGAATTGACGGAGTTGAGTTAACGGAGTTAACCTGAAATTGACGATTGTCACAGACATATTCCTAGTTTCATTTTTTCATTTAAAACTACCACCAAATTATTATATTCATAATCAGACAATGAATCATCAGACCAACATGAACTCGATGAAACAACAACTTGGTCATAAACTTGATTAACAAATTCATTTAAAGACTCAACAGATTGTTTATCAACTTGATTAAAAATTTCATTTAAAGACTAAGCAGCTTGGTTATTAGTTGGATTAACAACTTGTTTAATCGGTGGTTTAAAATTTTCATTACTTTTAACCTTTGCCACACAGTTCTGACCAACAATACCTTTATTTTATAATAAATATAATTTTATTTAACATTCGAAGATACACCACTTCAGAATTCTTTTTGACATATTCCTAGTTTCATTTTTTCATTTAAAACTTCCTCGAAATTATTATAATCGTAATCAGACAATGAATCATCAGACCAACATGAACTCGATGAAACAACAACTTGGTCATAAACTTGATTAACAAATTCATATAAAGATTCAACAGATTGTTTATCAAATTGATTAAAAATTTCATTTAAAGACTAAGCAGCTTGGTTATTAGTTGGATTAACAACTTGTTCAATCGGTGGTTTAAAATTTTCTTTACTTTATCCTTTGCCACCCTGTTCTTACCAACAATACCTTTATTTTTATAATAAATATAATTTTATTTAACATTCGAAGATACACCACTTCAGAATTATTTTTGACATATTCCTAGTTTCATTTTTTCATTTAAAACTACCTCCAAATTATTATATTCATAATCAGACAATGAATCATCAGACCAACATGAACTCGATGAAACAACAACTTGGTCATAAACTTGATTAACAAATTCATTTAAAGACTCAACAGATTGTTTATCAACTTGAATAAAAATTTCATTTAAAGACTAAGTAGCTTGGTTATTAGTTGGATTAACAACTTATTCAATCTGTGGTATAAAATTTTCATTACTTTATCCTTTGCCACCCAGTTCTTACCAACAATACCATTATTTTTTATAATAAATATAATTTTATTTAACATTCGAAGATACACCACTTCAGAATTATTTTTGACATATTCCTAGTTTCATTTTATCATTTAAAACTACCTCCAAATTATTATATTCATAATCAGACAATGAATCATCAGACCAACATGAACTCGATGAAACAACAACTTGGTCATAAACTTGATTAACAAATTCATTTAAAGACTCAACAGATTGTTTATCAACTTGATTAAAAATTTCATTTAAAGACTAAGAGCTTGGTTATTAGTTGGATTAACAACTTATTCAATCGGTGGTATAAAATTTTCATTACTTTATCCTTTGCCACCCAGTTCTTACCAACAATACCTTTATTTTTTATAATAAATATAATTTTATTTAACATTCGAAGATACACCACTTCAGAATTATTTTTGACATATTCCTAGTTTCATTTTTTCATTTAAAACTACCTCCAAATTATTATAATCATAATCAGACAATGAATCATCAGACGAACATGAACTCGATGAAACAACAACTTGGTCATCAACTTCATTAACAATTTCATTTAAAGACTCAACAAATTGTTTATCAACTTGATTAACAATCTCATTTAAAGACTCAGCAACTTGGTTATTAGTTGGATTAACAACTTGTTCAATCGGTGGTTTAACATTTTCATTACTTTATCCTTTGCCACCCAGTTCTTACCAACAATACCTTTATTTTTTATAATAAATATAATTTTATTTAACATTCGAAGATACACCACTTCAGAATTATTTTTGACATATTCCTAGTTTCATTTTTTCATTTAAAACTACCTCCAAATTATTATATTCATAATCAGACAATGAATCATCAGACCAACATGAACTCGATGAAACAACAACTTGGTCATAAACTTGATTAACAAATTCATTTAAAGACTCAACAGATTGTTTATCAACTTGATTAAAAATTTCATTTAAAGACTAAGCAGCTTGGTTATTAGTTGGATTAACAACTTGTTCAATAGGTGGTTTAAAATTTTCATTACTTTTAACCTTTGCCACACAGTTCTGACCAACAATACCTTTATTTTATAATAAATATAATTTCATTTAACATTCGAAGATACACCACTTCAGAATTCTTTTTGACATATTCCTAGTTTCATTTTTTCATTTAAAACTTCCTCCAAATTATTATAATCGTAATCAGACAATGAATCATCAGACCAACATGAACTCGATGAAACAACAACTTGGTCATAAACTTGATTAACGAATTAATTTAAAGATTCAACAGATTGTTTATCAACTTGATTAAAAATTTCATTTAAAGACTAAGCAGCTTGGTTATTAGTTGGATTAACAACTTGTTCAATCGGTGGTTTAAAATTTTCTTTACTTTATCCTTTGCCACCCTGTTCTTACCAACAATACCTTTATTTTTATAATAAATATAATTTTAATTAACATTCGAAGATACACCACTTCAAAATTATTTTTGACATATTCCTAGTTTCATTTTTTCAATTAAAACTACCTCCAAATTATTATATTCATAATCAGACAATGAATCATCAGACCAACATGAACTCGATGAAACAACAACTTGGTCATAAACTTGATTAACAAATTCATTTAAAGACTCAACAGATTGTTTATCAACTTGATTAAAAATTTCATTTAAAGACTAAGCAGCTTGGTTATTAGTTGGATTAACAACTTGTTCAATCGGTGGTTTAAAATTTTCATTACTTTTAACCTTTGCCACACAGTTCTGACCAACAATACCTTTATTTTATAATAAATATAATTTTATTTAACATTCGAAGATACACCACTTCAGAATTCTTTTTGACATATTCCTAGTTTCATTTTTTCATTTAAAACTTCCTCCAAATTATTATAATCGTAATCAGACAATGAATCATCAGACCAACATGAACTCGATGAAACAACAACTTGGTCATAAACTTGATTAACAAATTCATTTAAAGATTCAACAGATTGTTTATCAACTTGATTAAAAATTTCATTTAAAGACTAAGCAGCTTGGTTATTAGTTGGATTAACAACTTGTTCAATCGGTGGTTTAAAATTTTCTTTACTTTATCCTTTGCCACCCTTTTCTTACCAACAATACCTTTATTTTTATAATAAATATAGTTTTATTTAACATTCGAAGATACACCACTTCAGAATTATTTTTGACATATTCCTAGTTTCATTTTATCATTTAAAACTACCTCCAAATTATTATATTCATAATCAGACAATGAATCATCAGACCAACATGAACTCGATGAAACAACAACTTGGTCATAAACTTGATTAACAAATTCATTTAAAGACTCAACAGATTGTTTATCAACTTGATTAAAAATTTCATTTAAAGACTAAGAGCTTGGTTATTAGTTGGATTAACAACTTATTCAATCGGTGGTATAAAATTTTCATTACTTTATCCTTTGCCACCCAGTTCTTACCAACAATACCTTTATTTTTTATAATAAATATAATTTTATTTAACATTCGAAGATACACCACTTCAGAATTATTTTTGACATACTCCTAGTTTCATTTTTTCATTTAAAACTACCTCCAAATTATTATAATCATAATCAGACAATGAATCATCAGACGAACATGAACTCGATGAAACAACAACTTGGTCATCAACTTCATTAACAATTTCATTTAAAGACTCAACAAATTGTTTATCAACTTGATTAACAATCTCATTTAAAGACTCAGCAGCTTGGTTATTAGTTGGATTAACAACTTGTTCAATCGGTGGTTTAACATTTTCATTACTTTATCCTTTGCCACCCAGTTCTTACCAACAATACCTTTATTTTTTATAATAAATATAATTTTATTTAACATTCGAAGATACACCACTTCAGAATTATTTTTGACATATTCCTAGTTTCATTTTTTCATTTAAAACTACCTCCAAATTATTATATTCATAATCAGACAATGAATCATCAGACCAACATGAACTCGATGAAACAACAACTTGGTCATAAACTTGATTAACAAATTCATTTAAAGACTCAACAGATTGTTTATCAACTTGAATAAAAATTTCATTTAAAGACTAAGCAGCTTGGTTATTAGTTGGATTAACAACTTGTTCAATCGGTGGTTTAAAATTTTCATTACTTTTAACCTTTGCCACACAGTTCTGACCAACAATACCTTTATTTTATAATAAATATAATTTCATTTAACATTCGAAGATACACCACTTCAGAATTCTTTTTGACATATTCCTAGTTTCATTTTTTCATTTAAAACTTCCTCCAAATTATTATAATCGTAATCAGACAATGAATCATCAGACCAACATGAACTCGATGAAACAACAACTTGGTCATAAACTTGATTAACGAATTAATTTAAAGATTCAACAGATTGTTTATCAACTTGATTAAAAATTTCATTTAAAGACTAAGCAGCTTGGTTATTAGTTGGATTAACAACTTGTTCAATCGGTGGTTTAAAATTTTCTTTACTTTATCCTTTGCCACCCTGTTCTTACCAACAATACCTTTATTTTTATAATAAATATAATTTTAATTAACATTCGAAGATACACCACTTCAAAATTATTTTTGACATATTCCTAGTTTCATTTTTTCAATTAAAACTACCTCCAAATTATTATATTCATAATCCGACAATGAATCATCAGACCAACATGAACTCGATGAAACAACAACTTGGTCATAAACTTGATTAACAAATTCATTTAAAGACTCAACAGATTGTTTATCAACTTGATTAAAAATTTCATTTAAAGACTAAGCAGCTTGGTTATTAGTTGGATTAACAACTTGTTCAATCGGTGGTTTAAAATTTTCATTACTTTTAACCTTTGCCACACAGTTCTGACCAACAATACCTTTATTTTATAATAAATATAATTTTATTTAACATTCGAAGATACACCACTTCAGAATTCTTTTTGACATATTCCTAGTTTCATTTTTTCATTTAAAACTTCCTCCAAATTATTATAATCGTAATCAGACAATGAATCATCAGACCAACATGAACTCGATGAAACAACAACTTGGTCATAAACTTGATTAACAAATTCATTTAAAGATTCAACAGATTGTTTATCAACTTGATTAAAAAATTCATTTAAAGACTAAGCAGCTTGGTTATTAGTTGGATTAACAACTTGTTCAATCGGTAGTTTAAAATTTTCTTTACTTTATCCTTTGCCACCCTTTTCTTACCAACAATACCTTTATTTTTATAATAAATATAATTTTATTTAACATTCGAAGATACACCACTTCAGAATTATTTTTGACATATTCCTAGTTTCATTTTTTCATTTAAAACTACCTCCAAATTATTATATTCATAATCAGACAATGAATCATCAGACCAACATGAACTCGATGAAACAACAACTTGGTCATAAACTTGATTAACAAATTCATTTAAAGACTCAACAGATTGTTTATCAACTTGATTAAAAATTTCATTTAAAGACTAAGTAGCATGGTTATTAGTTGGATTAACAACTTATTCAATCTGTGGTATAAAATTTTCATTACTTTATCCTTTGCCACCCAGTTCTTACCAACAATACCTTTATTTTTTATAATAAATATAATTTTATTTAACATTCGAAGATACACCACTTCAGAATTATTTTTGACTTATTCCTAGTTTCATTTTTTCATTTAAAACTACCTCCAAATTATTATAATCATAATCAGACAATGAATCATCAGACGAACATGAACTCGATGAAACAACAACTTGGTCATCAACTTGATTAACAATTTCATTTAAAGACTCAACAAATTGTTTATCAACTTGATTAACAATCTCATTTAAAGACTAAGCAGCTTGGTTATTAGTTGGATTAACAACTTGTTCAATCGGTGGTTTAACATTTTCATTACTTTATCCTTTGCCACCCAGTTCTTACCAACAATACCTTTATTTTTTATAATAATATAATTTTATTTAACATTCGAAGATACACCACTTCAGAATTATTTTTGACATATTCCTAGTTTCATTTTTTCATTTAAAACTACCTCCAAATTATTATATTCATAATCAGACAATGAATCATCAGACCAACATGAACTCGATGAAACAACAACTTGGTCATAAACTTGATTAACAAATTCATTTAAAGACTCAACAGATTGTTTATCAACTTGATTAAAAATTTCATTTAAAGACTAAGCAGCTTGGTTATTAGTTGGATTAACAACTTGTTCAATCGGTGGTTTAAAATTTTCATTACTTTTAACCTTTGCCACACAGTTCTGACCAACAATACCTTTATTTTATAATAAATATAATTTTATTTAACATTCGAAGATACACCACTTCAGAATTCTTTTTGACATATTCCTAGTTTCATTTTTTCATTTAAAACTTTCTCCAAATTATTATAATCGTAATCAGACAATGAATCATCAGACCAACATGAACTCGATGAAACAACAACGTGGTCATAAACTTGATTAACGAATTCTTTTAAAGATTCAACAGATTGTTTATCAAATTGATTAAAAATTTCATTTAAAGACTAAGCAGCTTTGTTATTAGTTGGATTAACAACTTGTTCAATCGGTGGTTTAAAATTTTCTTTACTTTATCCTTTGCCACCCTGTTCTTACCAACAATACCTTTATTTTTATAATAAATATAATTTTAATTAACATTCGAAGATACACCACTTCAAAATTATTTTTGACATATTCCTAGTTTCATTTTTTCAATTAAAACTACCTCCAAATTATTATATTCATAATCCGACAATGAATCATCAGACCAACATGAACTCGATGAAACAACAACTTGGTCATAAACTTGATTAACAAATTCATTTAAAGACTCAACAGATTGTTTATCAACTTGATTAAAAATTTCATTTAAAGACTAAGCAGCTTGGTTATTAGTTGGATTAACAACTTGTTCAATCGGTGGTTTAAAATTTTCATTACTTTTAAACTTTGCCACACAGTTCTGACCAACAATACCTTTATTTTATAATAAATATAATTTTATTTAACATTCGAAGATACACCACTTCAGAATTCTTTTTGACATATTCCTAGTTTCATTTTTTCATTTAAAACTTCCTCCAAATTATTATAATCGTAATCAGACAATGAATCATCAGACCAACATGAACTCGATGAAACAACAACTTGGTCATAAACTTGATTAACAAATTCATTTAAAGATTCAACAGATTGTTTATCAACTTGATTAAAAATTTCATTTAAAGACTAAGCAGCTTGGTTATTAGTTGGATTAACAACTTGTTCAATCGGTAGTTTAAAATTTTCTTTACTTTATCCTTTGCCACCCTTTTCTTACCAACAATACCTTTATTTTTATAATAAATATAATTTTATTTAACATTCGAAGATACACCACTTCAGAATTATTTTTGACATATTCCTAGTTTCATTTTTTCATTTAAAACTACCTCCAAATTATTATATTCATAATCAGACAATGAATCATCAGACCAACATGAACTCGATGAAACAACAACTTGGTCATAAACTTGATTAACAAATTCATTTAAAGACTCAACAGATTGTTTATCAACTTGATTAAAAATTTCATTTAAAGACTAAGTAGCATGGTTATTAGTTGGATTAACAACTTATTCAATCTGTGGTATAAAATTTTCATTACTTTATCCTTTGCCACCCAGTTCTTACCAACAATACCTTTATTTTTTATAATAAATATAATTTTATTTAACATTCGAAGATACACCACTTCAGAATTATTTTTGACTTATTCCTAGTTTCATTTTTTCATTTAAAACTACCTCCAAATTATTATAATCATAATCAGACAATGAATCATCAGACGAACATGAACTCGATGAAACAACAACTTGGTCATCAACTTGATTAACAATTTCATTTAAAGACTCAACAAATTGTTTATCAACTTGATTAACAATCTCATTTAAAGACTAAGCAGCTTGGTTATTAGTTGGATTAACAACTTGTTCAATCGGTGGTTTAACATTTTCATTACTTTATCCTTTGCCACCCAGTTCTTACCAACAATACCTTTATTTTTTATAATAATATAATTTTATTTAACATTCGAAGATACACCACTTCAGGATTATTTTTGACATATTCCTAGTTTCATTTTTTCATTTAAAACTACCTCCAAATTATTATATTCATAATCAGACAATGAATCATCAGACCAACATGAACTCGATGAAACAACAACTTGGTCATAAACTTGATTAACAAATTCATTTAAAGACTCAACAGATTGTTTATCAACTTGATTAAAAATTTCATTTAAAGACTAAGCAGCTTGGTTATTAGTTGGATTAACAACTTGTTCAATCGGTGGTTTAAAATTTTCATTACTTTTAACCTTTGCCACACAGTTCTGACCAACAATACCTTTATTTTATAATAAATATAATTTTATTTAACATTCGAAGATACACCACTTCAGAATTCTTTTTGACATATTCCTAGTTTCATTTTTTCATTTAAAACTTTCTCCAAATTATTATAATCGTAATCAGACAATGAATCATCAGACCAACATGAACTCGATGAAACAACAACGTGGTCATAAACTTGATTAACGAATTCATTTAAAGATTCAACAGATTGTTTATCAAATTGATTAAAAATTTCATTTAAAGACTAAGCAGCTTTGTTATTAGTTGGATTAACAACTTGTTCAATCGGTGGTTTAAAATTTTCTTTACTTTATCCTTTGCCACCCTGTTCTTACCAACAATACCTTTATTTTTATAATAAATATAATTTTAATTAACATTCGAAGATACACCACTTCAAAATTATTTTTGACATATTCCTAGTTTCATTTTTTCATTTAAAACTACCTCCAAATTATTATAATCATAATCAGACAATGAATCATCAGACCAACAAGAACTCGATGAAATAACAACTTGGTCATAAACTTGATTAACAAATTCATTTAAAGACTCAACAGATTGTTTATCAACATTATTAAAAATTTCATTTAAAGACTAAGCAGCTTGGTTATTAGTTGGATTAACAACTTGTTCAATCGGTGGTTTAAAATTTTCATTACTTTTAACCTTTGCCACACAGTTCTGACCAACAATACCTTTATTTTATAATAAATATAATTTTATTTAACATTCGAAGATACACCACTTCAGAATTCTTTTTGACATATTCCTAGTTTCATTTTTTCATTTAAAACTTCCTCCAAATTATTATAATCGTAATCAGACAATGAATCATCAGACCAACATGAACTCGATGAAACAACAAATTGGTCATAAACTTGATTAACGAATTCATTTAAAGATTCAACAGATTGTTTATCAAATTGATTAAAAATTTCATTTAAAGACTAAGCAGCTTTGTTATTAGTTGGATTAACAACTTGTTCAATCGGTGGTTTAAAATTTTCTTTACTTTATCCTTTGCCACCCTGTTCTTACCAACAATACCTTTATTTTTATAATAAATATAATTTTAATTAACATTCGAAGATACACCACTTCAAAATTATTTTTGACATATTCCTAGTTTCATTTTTTCATTTAAAACTACCTCCAAATTATTATAATCATAATCAGACAATAAATCATCAGACCAACAAGAACTCGATGAAACAACAACTTGGTCATAAACTTGATTAACAAGTTCATTTAAAGACTCAACAGATTGTTTATCAACTTGATTAAAAATTTCATTTAAAGACTAAGCAGCTTGGTTATTAGTTGGATTAACAACTTGTTCAATCGGTGGTTTAAAATTTTCATTACTTTTAACCTTTGCCACACAGTTCTGACCAACAATACCTTTATTTTATAATAAATATAATTTTATTTAACATTCGAAGATACACCACTTCAGAATTCTTTTTGACATATTCCTAGTTTCATTTTTTCATTTAAAACTTCCTCCAAATTATTATAATCGTAATCAGACAATGAATCATCAGAACAACATGAACTCGATGAAACAAAAACTTGGTCATAAACTTGATTAACGAATTCATTTAAAGATTCAACAGATTGTTTATCAACTTGATTAAAAATTTCATTTAAAGACTAAGCAGCTTGGTTATTAGTTGGATTAACAACTTGTTCAATCGGTGGTTTAAAATTTTCTTTACTTTATCCTTTGCCACCCTGTTCTTACCAACAATACCTTTATTTTTATAATAAATATAATTTTAATTAACATTCGAAGATACACCACTTCAAAATTATTTTTGACATATTCCTAGTTTCATTTTTTCATTTAAAACTACCTCCAAATTATTATAATCATAATCAGACAATGAATCATCAGACCAACAAGAACTCGATGAAACAACAACTTGGTCATAAACTTGATTAACAAATTCATTTAAAGACTCAACAGATTGTTTATCAACATTATTAAAAATTTCATTTAAAGACTAAGCAGCTTGGTTATTAGTTGGATTAACAACTTGTTCAATCGGTGGTTTAAAATTTTCATTACTTTTAACCTTTGCCACACAGTTCTGACCAACAATACCTTTATTTTATAATAAATATAATTTTATTTAACATTCGAAGATACACCACTTCAGAATTCTTTTTGACATATTCCTAGTTTCATTTTTTCATTTAAAACTTCCTCCAAATTATTATAATCGTAATCAGACAATGAATCATCAGACCAACATGAACTCGATGAAACAACAAATTGGTCATAAACTTGATTAACGAATTCATTTAAAGATTCAACAGATTGTTTATCAAATTGATTAAAAATTTCATTTAAAGACTAAGCAGCTTTGTTATTAGTTGGATTAACAACTTGTTCAATCGGTGGTTTAAAATTTTCTTTACTTTATCCTTTGCCACCCTGTTCTTACCAACAATACCTTTATTTTTATAATAAATATAATTTTAATTAACATTCGAAGATACACCACTTCAAAATTATTTTTGACATATTGCTAGTTTCATTTTTTCATTTAAAACTACCTCCAAATTATTATAATCATAATCAGACAATGAATCATCAGACCAACAAGAACTCGATGAAACAACAACTTGGTCATAAACTTGATTAACAAATTCATTTAAAGACTCAACAGATTGTTTATCAACTTGATTAAAAATTTCATTTAAAGACTAAGCAGCTTGGTTATTAGTTGGATTAACAACTTGTTCAATCGGTGGTTTAAAATTTTCATTACTTTTAACCTTTGCCACACAGTTCTGACCAACAATACCTTTATTTTATAATAAATATAATTTTATTTAACATTCGAAGATACACCACTTCAGAATTCTTTTTGACATATTCCTAGTTTCATTTTTTCATTTAAAACTTCCTCCAAATTATTATAATCGTAATCAGACAATGAATCATCAGAACAACATGAACTCGATGAAACAAAAACTTGGTCATAAACTTGATTAACGAATTCATTTAAAGATTCAACAGATTGTTTATCAACTTGATTAAAAATTTCATTTAAAGACTAAGCAGCTTGGTTATTAGTTGGATTAACAACTTGTTCAATCGGTGGTTTAAAATTTTCTTTACTTTATCCTTTGCCACCCTGTTCTTACCAACAATACCTTTATTTTTAAAATAAATATAATTTTAATTAACATTCGAAGATACACCACTTCATAATTATTTTTGACATATTCCTAGTTTCATTTTTCATTTAAAATTACCTCCAAATTATTATATTCATAATCAGACAATGAATCATCAGACCAACATGAACTCGATGAAACAACAACTTGGTCATAAACTTGATTAACAAATTCATTTAAAGACTCAACAGATTGTTTATCAACTTGATTAAAAATTTCATTTAAAGACTAAGCAGCTTGGTTATTAGTTGGATTAACAACTTGTTCAATCGGTGGTTTAAAATTTTCATTACTTTTAGCCTTTGCCACACAGTTCTGACCAACAATACCTTTATTTTATAATAAATATAATTTTATTTAACATTCGAAGATACACCACTTCAGAATTCTTTTTGACATATTCCTAGTTTCATTTTTTCATTTAAAACTTCCTCCAAATTATTATAATCGTAATCAGACAATGAATCATCAGACCAACATGAACTCGATGAAACAACAACTTGGTCATAAACTTGATTAACGAATTCATTTAAAGATTCAACAGATTGTTTATCAACTTGATTAAAAATTTCATTTAAAGACTAAGCAGCTTGGTTATTAGTTGGATTAACAACTTGTTCAATCGGTGGTTTAAAATTTTCTTTACTTTATCCTTTGCCACCCTGTTCTTACCAACAATACCTTTATTTTTATAATAAATATAATTTTAATTAACATTCGAATATACACCACTTCAAAATTATTTTTGACATATTCCTAGTTTCATTTTTCATTTAAAACTACCTCCAAATTATTATATTCATAATCAGACAATGAATCATCAGACCAACATGAACTCGATGAAACAACAACTTGGTCATAAACTTGATTAACAAATTCATTTAAAGACTCAACAGATTGTTTATCAACTTGATTAAAAATTTCATTTAAAGACTAAGCAGCTTGGTTATTAGTTGGATTAACAACTTGTTCAATCGGTGGTTTAAAATTTTCATTACTTTTAACCTTTGCCACACAGTTCTGACCAACAATACCTTTATTTTATAATAAATTTAATTTTATTTAACATTCGAAGATACACCACTTCAGAATTCTTTTTGACATATTCCTAGTTTCATTTTTTCATTTAAAACTTCCTCCAAATTATTATAATCGTAATCAGACAATGAATCATCAGACCAACATGAACTCGATGAAACAACAACTTGGTCATAAACTTGATTAACAAATTCATTTAAAGATTCAACAGATTGTTTATCAACTTGATTAAAAATTTCATTTAAAGACTAAGCAGCTTGGTTATTAGTTGGATTAACAACTTGTTCAATCGGTGGTTTAAAATTTTCTTTACTTTATCCTTTGCCACCCTTTTCTTACCAACAATATTTTTTTTTTATAATAAATATAATTTTATATAACATTCGAAGATACACCACTTCAGAATTATTTTTGACATATTCCTAGTTTCATTTTTTCATTTAAAACTACCTCCAAATTTTTATGTTCATAATCAGACAATGAATCATCAGACCAACATGAACTCGATGAAACAACAACTTGGTCATAAACTTGATTAACGAATTCATTTAAAGATTCAACAGATTGTTTATCAACTTGATTAAAAATTTCATTTAAAGACTAAGCAGCTTGGTTATTAGTTGGATTAACAACTTGTTCAATCGGTGGTTTAAAATTTTCTTTACTTTATCCTTTGCCACCCTGTTCTTACCAACAATACCTTTATTTTTATAATAAATATAATTTTAATTAACATTCGAAGATACACCACTTCAAAATTATTTTTGACATATTCCTAGTTTCATTTTTTCATTTAAAACTACCTCCAAATTATTATAATCATAATCAGACAATGAATCATCAGACCAACAAGAACTCGACGAAACAACAACTTGGTCATAAACTTGATTAACAAATTCATTTAAAGACTCAACAGATTGTTTATCAACTTGATTAAAAATTTCATTTAAAGACTAAGCAGCTTGGTTATTAGTTGGATTAACAACTTGTTCAATCGGTGGTTTAAAATTTTCATTACTTTTAACCTTTGCCACACAGTTCTGACCAACAATACCTTTATTTTATAATAAATATAATTTTATTTAACATTCGAAGATACACCACTTCCGAATTCTTTTTGACATATTCCTAGTTTCATTTTTTCATTTAAAACTTCCTTCAAATTATTATAATCGTAATCAGACAATGAATCATCAGACCAACATGAACTCGATGAAACAAAAACTTGGTCATAAACTTGATTAACGAATTCATTTAAAGATTCAACAGATTGTTTATCAACTTGATTAAAAATTTCATTTAAAGACTAAGCAGCTTGGTTATTAGTTGGATTAACAACTTGTTCAATCGGTGGTTTAAAATTTTCTTTACTTTATCCTTTGCCACCCTATTCTTACCAACAATACCTTTATTTTTATAATAAATTTAATTTTAATTAACATTCGAAGATACACCACTTCAAAATTATTTTTGACATATTCCTAGTTTCATTTTTCATTTAAAACTACCTCCAAATTATTATATTCATAATCAGACAATGAATCATCAGACCAACATGAACTCGATGAAACAACAACTTGGTCATAAACTTGATTAACCAATTCATTTAAAGACTCAACAGATTGTTTATCAACTTGATTAAAAATTTCATTTAAAGACTAAGCAGCTTGGTTATTAGTTGGATTAACAACTTGTTCAATCGGTGGTTTAAAATTTTCATTACTTTTAACCTTTGCCACACAGTTCTGACCAACAATACCTTTATTTTATAATAAATATAATTTTATTTAACATTCGAAGATACACCACTTCAGAATTCTTTTTGACATATTCCTAGTTTCATTTTTTCATTTAAAACTTCCTACAAATTATTATAATCGTAATCAGACAATGAATCATCAGACCAACATGAACTCGATGAAACAACAACTTGGTCATAAACTTGATTAACGAATTCATTTAAAGATTCACAAGGTTGTTTATCAACTTGATTAAAAATTTCATTTAAAGACTAAGCAGCTTGGTTATTAGTTGGATTAACAACTTGTTCAATCGGTGGTTTAAAATTTTCTTTACTTTATCCTTTGCCACCCTGTTCTTACCAACAATACCTTTATTTTTATAATAAATATAATTTTATTTAACATTCGAAGATACACCACTTCAAAATTATTTTTGACATATTCCTAGTTTCATTTTTCATTTAAAACTACCTCCAAATTATTATATTCATAATCAGACAATGAATCATCAGACCAACATGAACTCGATGAAACAACAACTTGGTCATAAACTTGATTAACAAATTCATTTAAAGACTCAACAGATTGTTTATCAACTTGATTAAAAATTTCATTTAAAGACTAAGCAGCTTGGTTATTAGTTGGATTAACAACTTGTTCAATCGGTGGTTTAAAATTTTCATTACTTTTAACCTTTGCCACACAGTTCTGACCAACAATACCTTTATTTTATAATAAATATAATTTTATTTAACATTCGAAGATACACCACTTCAGAATTCTTTTTGACATATTCCTAGTTTCATTATTTCATTTAAAACTTCCTCCAAATTATTATAATCGTAATCAGACAATGAATCATCAGACCAACATGAACTCGATGAAACAAAAACTTGGTCATAAACTTGATTAACGAATTCATTTAAAGATTCAACAGATTGTTTATCAACTTGATTAAAAATTTCATTTAAAGACTAAGCAGCTTGGTTATTAGTTGGATTAACAACTTGTTCAATCGGTGGTTTAAAATTTTCTTTACTTTATCCTTTGCCACCCTTTTCTTACCAACAATATTTTTTTTTTATAATAAATATAATTTTATATAACATTCGAAGATACACCACTTCAGAATTATTTTTGACATATTCCTAGTTTCATTTTTTCATTTAAAACTACCTCCAAATTATTATGTTCATAATCAGACAATGAATCATCAGACCAACATGAACTCGATGAAACAACAACTTGGTCATAAACTTGATTAACAAATTCATTTAAAGACTCAACAGATTGTTTATCAACTTGATTAAAAATTTCATTTAAAGACTAAGTAGCTTGGTTATTAGTTGGTTTAACAACTTATTCAATCGGTGGTATAAAATTTTCATTACTTTATCCTTTGCCACCCAGTTCTTACCAACAATACCTTTATTTTTTATAATAAATATAATTTTATTTAACATTCGAAGATACACCACTTCAGAATTATTTTTGACATATTCCTAGTTTCATTTTTTCATTTAAAACTACCTCTAAATTATTATATTCATTATCAGACAATGACTCATCAGACCAACATGAACTCGATGAAACAACAACTTGGTCATAAACTTGATTAACAAATTCATTTAAAGACACAACAGATTGTTTATCAACTTGTTTAAAAATTTCATTTAAAGACTAAGTAGCTTGGTTATTAGTTGGATTAACAACTTATTCAATCGGTGGTATAAAATTTTCATTACTTTATCCTTTGCCACCCAGTTCTTACCAACAATACCTTTATTTTATAATACATATAATTTTATTTAACATTCGAAGATACACCACTTCAGAATTATTTTTGACATATTCCTAGTTTCATTTTTTCATTTAAAACTACCTCCAAATTATTATATTCATTATCAGACAATGAATCATCAGACCAACATGAAGTCGATGAAACAACAACTTGGTCATAAACTTGATTAACAAATTCATTTAAAGTCTCAACAGATTGTTTATCAACTTGATTAAAAATTTCATTTAAAGACTAAGCAGCTTGGTTATTAGTTGGATTAACAACTTGTTCAATCGGTGGTTTAAAATTTTCTTTACATTATCCTTTGCCACCCTGTTCTTACCAACAATACCTTTATTTTTATAATAAATATAATTTTATTTAACATTCGAAGATACACCACTTCAGAATTATTTTTGACATATTCCTAGTTTCATTTTTTCATTTAAAACTACCTCCAAATTATTATATTCATAATCAGACAATGAATCATCAGACCAACATGAACTCGATGAAACAACAACTTGGTCATAAACTTGATTAACAAATTCATTTAAAGACTCAACTGATTGTTTATCAACTTGATTAAAAATTTCATTTAAAGACTAAGCAGCTTGGTTATTAGTTGGATTAACAACTTGTTCAATCGGTGGTTTAAAATTTTCATTACCTTTAACTTTTGCCACACAGTTCTGACCAACAATACCTTTATTTTATAATAAAAATAATTTTATTTAACATTCGAAGATACACCACTTCAGAATTCTTTTTGACATATTCCTAGTTTCATTTTTTCATTTAAAACTTCCTCCAAATTATTATAATCGTAATCAGACAATGAATCATCAGACCAACATGAACTCGATGAAACAACAACTTGGTCATAAACTTGATTAACAAATTCATTTAAAGATTCAACAGATTGTTTATCAACTTGATTAAAAATTTCATTTAAAGACTAAGCAGCTTGGTTATTAGTTGGATTAACAACTTGTTCAATCGGTGGTTTAAAATTTTCTTTACTTTATCCTTTGCCACCCTTTTCTTACCAACAATATTTTTTTTTTATAATAAATATAATTTTATATAACATTCGAAGATACACCACTTCAGAATTATTTTTGACATATTCCTAGTTTCATTTTTTCATTTAAAACTACCTCCAAATTATTATGTTCATAATCAGACAATGAATCATCAGACCAACATGAACTCGATGAAACAACAACTTGGTCATAAACTTGATTACCAAATTCATTTAAAGACTCAACAGATTGTTTATCAACTTGATTAAAAATTTCATTTAAAGACTAAGTAGCTTGGTTATTAGTTGGTTTAACAACTTATTCAATCGGTGGTATAAAATTTTCATTACTTTATCCTTTGCCACCCAGTTCTTACCAACAATATCTTTATTTTTTATAATAAATATAATTTTATTTAACATTCGAAGATACACCACTTCAGAATTATTTTTGACATATTCCTAGTTTCATTTTTTCATTTAAAACTACCTCTAAATTATTATATTCATTATCAGACAATGAATCATCAGACCAACATGAACTCGATGAAACAACAACTTGGTCATAAACTTGATTAACAAATTCATTTAAAGACTCAACAGATTGTTTATCAACTTGTTTAAAAATTTCATTTAAAGACTAAGTAGCTTGGTTATTAGTTGGATTAACAACTTATTCAATCGGTGGTATAAAATTTTCATTACTTTATCCTTTGCCACCCAGTTCTTACCAACAATACCTTTATTTTATAATACATATAATTTTATTTAACATTCGAAGATACACCACTTCAGAATTATTTTTGACATATTCCTAGTTTCATTTTTTCATTTAAAACTACCTCCAAATTATTATATTCATTATCAGACAATGAATCATCAGTCAACATGAACTCGATGAAACAACAACTTGGTCATAAACTTGATTAACAAATTCATTTAAAGTCTCAACAGATTGTTTATCAACTTGATTAAAAATTTCATTTAAAGACTAAGCAGCTTGGTTATTAGTTGGATTAACAACTTGTTCAATCGGTGGTTTAAAATTTTCTTTACTTTATCCTTTGCCACCCTGTTCTTACAACAATACCTTTATTTTTATAATAAATATAATTTTATTTAACATTCGAAGATACACCACTTCAGAATTATTTTTGACATATTCCTAGTTTCATTTTTTCATTTAAAACTACCTCCAAATTATTATATTCATAATCAGACAATGAATCATCAGACCAACATGAACTCGATGAAACAACAACTTGGTCATAAACTTGATTAACAAATTCATTTAAAGACTCAACAGATTGTTTATCAACTTGATTAAAAATTTCATTTAAAGACTAAGTAGCTTGGTTATTAGTTGGATTAACAACTTATTCAATCGGTGGTATAAAATTTTCATTACTTTATCCTTTGCCACCCAGTTTACCAACAATACCTTTATTTTTTATAATAAATATAATTTTATTTAACATTCGAAGATACACCACTTCAGAATTATTTTTGACATATTCCTAGTTTCATTTTTTCATTTAAAACTACCTCCAAATTATTATATTCATAATCAGACAATGAATCATCAGACCAACATGAACTCGATGAAACAACAACTTGGTCATAAACTTGATTAACAAATTCATTTAAAGACTAAGTAGCTTGGTTATTAGTTGGATTAACAACTTATTCAATCGGTGGTATAAAATTTTCATTACTTTATCCTTTGCCACCCAGTTCTTACCAACAATACCTTTATTTTTTATAATAAATATAATTTTATTTAACATTCGAAGATACACCACTTCAGAATTATTTTTGACATATTCCTAGTTTCATTTTTTCATTTAAAACTACCTCCAAATTATTATATTCATTATCAAACAATGAATCATCAGACCAACATGAACTCGATGAAACAACAACTTGGTCATAAACTTGATTAACAAATTCATTTAAAGACTCAACAGATTGTTTATCAACTTGATTAAAAATTTCATTTAAAGACTAAGTAGCTTGGTTATTAGTTGGTTTAACAACTTATTCAATCGGTGGTATAAAATTTTCATTACTTTATCCTTTGCCACCCAGTTCTTACCAACAATACCTTTATTTTTTATAATAAATATAATTTTATTTAACATTCGAAGATACACCACTTCAGAATTATTTTTGACATATTCCTAGTTTTATTTTTTCATTTAAAACTACCTCCAAATTATTATATTCATAATCAGACAATGAATCATCAGACCAACATGAACTCGATGAAACAACAACTTGGTCATAAACTTGATTAACAAATTCATTTAAAGACTAAGTAGCTTGGTTATTAGTTGGATTAACAACTTATTCAATCGGTGGTATAAAATTTTCATTACTTTATCCTTTGCCACCCAGTTCTTACCAACAATACCTTTATTTTTTATAATAAATATAATTTTATTTAACATTCGAAGATACACCACTTCAGAATTATTTTTGACATATTCCTAGTTTCATTTTTTCATTTAAAACTACCTCCAAATTATTATATTCATAATCAGACAATGAATCATCAAACCAACATGAACTCGATGAAACAACAACTTGGTCATAAACTTGATTAACAAATTCATTTAAAGACAAAGTAGCTTGGTTATTAGTTGGATTAACAACTTATTCAATCGGTGGTATAAAATATTCATTACTTTATCCTTTGCCACCCAGTTCTTACCAACAATACCTTTATTTTTTATAATAAATATAATTTTATTTAACATTCGAAGATACACCACTTCAGAATTATTTTTGACATATTCCTAGTTTCATTTTTTCATTTAAAACTACCTCCAAATTATTATATTCATTATCAGACAATGAATCATCAGACCAACATGAACTCGATGAAACAACAACTTGGTCATAAACTTGATTAACAAATTCATTTAAAGACTCAACAGATTGTTTATCAACTTGATTAAAAATTTCATTTAAAGACTAAGTAGCTTGGTTATTAGTTGGTTTAACAACTTATTCAATCGGTGGTATAAAATTTTCATTACTTTATCCTTTGCCACCCAGTTCTTACCAACAATACCTTTATTTTTTATAATAAATATAATTTTATTTAACATTCGAAGATACACCACTTCAGAATTATTTTTGACATATTCCTAGTTTCATTTTTTCATTTAAAACTACCTCCAAATTATTATATTCATAATCAGACAATGAATCATCAGACCAACATGAACTCGATGAAACAACAACTTGGTCATAAACTTGATTAACAAATTCATTTAAAGACTAAGTAGCTTGGTTATTAGTTGGATTAACAACTTATTCAATCGGTGGTATAAAATTTTCATTACTTTATCCTTTGCCACCCAGTTCTTACCAACAATACCTTTATTTTTTATAATAAATATAATTTTATTTAACATTCGAAGATACACCACTTCAGAATTATTTTTGACATATTCCTAGTTTCATTTTTTCATTTAAAACTACCTCCAAATTATTATATTCATAATCAGACAATGAATCATCAAACCAACATGAACTCGATGAAACAACAACTTGGTCATAAACTTGATTAACAAATTCATTTAAAGACAAAGTAGCTTGGTTATTAGTTGGATTAACAACTTATTCAATCGGTGGTATAAAATATTCATTACTTTATCCTTTGCCACCCAGTTCTTACCAACAATACCTTTATTTTTTATAATAAATATAATTTTATTTAACATTCGAAGATACACCACTTCAGAATTATTTTTGACATATTCCTAGTTTCATTTTTTCATTTAAAACTACCTCCAAATTATTATATTCATTATCAGACAATGAATCATCAGACCAACATGAACTCGATGAAACAACAACTTGGTCATAAACTTGATTAACAAATTCATTTAAAGACTCAACAGATTGTTTATCAACTTGATTAAAAATTTCATTTAAAGACTAAGTAGCTTGGTTATTAGTTGGTTTAACAACTTATTCAATCGGTGGTATAAAATTTTCATTACTTTATCCTTTGCCACCCAGTTCTTACCAACAATACCTTTATTTTTTATAATAAATATAATTTTATTTAACATTCGAAGATACACCACTTCAGAATTATTTTTGACATATTCCTAGTTTCATTTTTTCATTTAAAACTACCTCTAAATTATTATATTCATTATCAGACAATGAATCATCAGACCAACATGAACTCGATGAAACAACAACTTGGTCATAAACTTGATTAACAAATTCATTTAAAGACTCAACAGATTGTTTATCAACTTGTTTAAAAATTTCATTTAAAGACTAAGTAGCTTGGTTATTAGTTGGATTAACAACTTATTCAATCGGTGGTATAAAATTTTCATTACTTTATCCTTTGCCACCCAGTTCTTACCAACAATACCTTTATTTTATAATACATATAATTTTATTTAACATTCGAAGATACACCACTTCAGAATTATTTTTGACATATTCCTAGTTTCATTTTTTCATTTAAAACTACCTCCAAATTATTATATTCATTATCAGACAATGAATCATCAGACCAACATGAAGTCGATGAAACAACAACTTGGTCATAAATTTGATTAACAAATTCATTTAAAGTCTCAACAGATTGTTTATCAACTTGATTAAAAATTTCATTTAAAGACTAAGCAGCTCGGTTATTAGTTGGATTAACAACTTGTTCAATCGGTGGTTTAAAATTTTCTTTACATTATCCTTTGCCACCCTGTTCTTACCAACAATACCTTTATTTTTATAATAAATATAATTTTATTTAACATTCGAAGATACACCACTTCAGAATTATTTTTGACATATTCCTAGTTTCATTTTTTCATTTAAAACTACCTCCAAATTATTATATTCATAATCAGACAATGAATCATCAGACCAACATGAACTCGATGAAACAACAACTTGGTCATAAACTTGATTAACAAATTCATTTAAAGACTCAACAGATTGTTTATCAACTTGATTAAAAATTTCATTTAAAGACTAAGTAGCTTGGTTATTA
Source organism: Bidens hawaiensis (assembly GCF_021521415.1). NCBI lineage: Eukaryota > Viridiplantae > Streptophyta > Magnoliopsida > Asterales > Asteraceae > Bidens > Bidens hawaiensis. The sequence goes on from NW_027491525.1 coordinate 698,584, forward strand.
GTTGGATTAACAACTTATTCAATCGGTGGTATAAAATTTTCATTACTTTATCCTTTGCCACCCAGTTCTTACCAACAATACCTTTATTTTTTATAATAAATATAATTTTATTTAACATTCGAAGATACACCACTTCAGAATTATTTTTGAAATATTCCTAGTTTCATTTTTTCATTTAAAACTACCTCCAAATTATTATATTCATAATCAGACAATGAATCATCAGACCAACATGAACTCGATGAAACAACAACTTGGTCATAAACTTGATTAACAAATTCATTTAAAGACTAAGTAGCTTGGTTATTAGTTGGATTAACAACTTATTCAATCGGTGGTATAAAATTTTCATTACTTTATCCTTTGCCACCCAGTTCTTACCATCAATACCTTTATTTTTTATAATAAATATAATTTTATTTAACATTCAAAGATACACCACTTCAGAATTATTTTTGACATATTCCTAGTTTCATTTTTTCATTTAAAACTACCTCCAAATTATTATATTCATTATCAGACAATGAATCATCAGACCAACATGAACTCGATGAAACAACAACTTGGTCATAAACTTGATTAACAAATTCATTTAAAGACTCAACAGATTGTTTATCAACTTGATTAAAAATTTCATTTAAAGACTAAGCAGCTTGGTTATTAGTTGGATTAACAACTTGTTCAATCGGTGGTTTAAAATTTTCTTTACTTTATCCTTTGCCACCCTGTTCTTACCAATAATACCTTTATTTTTATAATAAATATAATTTTATTTAACATTCGAAGATACACCACTTCAGAATTATTTTTGACATATTCCTAGTTTCATTTTTTCATTTAAAACTACCTCCAAATTATTGTATTCATAATCAGACAATGAATCATCAGACCAACATGAACTCGATGAAACAACAACTTGGTCATAAACTTGATTAACAAATTCATTTAAAGACTCAACAGATTGTTTATCAACTTGATTAAAAATTTCATTTAAAGACTAAGTAGCTTGGTTATTAGTTGGATTAACAACTTATTCAATCGGTGGTATAAAATTTTCATTACTTTATACTTTGCCACCCAGTTCTTACCAACAATACCTTTATTTTTTATAATAAATATAATTTTATTTAACATTCGAAGATACACCACTTCAGAATTATTTTTGACATATTCCTAGTTTCATTTTTTCATTTAAAACTACCTCCAAATTATTAAATTCATAATCAGACAATGAATCATCAGACCAACATGAACTCGATGAAACAACAACTTGGTCATAAACTTGATTAACAAATTCCTTTAAAGACTAAGTAGCTTGGTTATTAGTTAGATTAACAACTTATTCAATCGGTGGTATAAAATTTTCATTACTTTATCCTTTGCCACCCAGTTCTTACCAACAATACCTTTATTTTTTATAATAAATATAATTTTATTTAACATTCGAAGATACACCACTTCAGAATTATTTTTGACATATTCCTAGTTTCATTTTTTCATTTAAAACTACCTCCAAATTATTATATTCATTATCAGACAATGAATCATCAGACCAACATGAACTCGATGAAACAACAACTTGGTCATAAACTTGATTAACAAATTCATTTAAAGACTCAACAGATTGTTTATCAACCTGATTAAAAATTTCATTTAAAGACTAAGCAGCTTGGTTATTAGTTGGATTAACAACTTGTTCAATCGGTGGTTTAAAATTTTCTTTACTTTATCCTTTGCCACCCTGTTCTTACCAATAATACCTTTATTTTTATATTAAATATAATTTTATTTAACATTCGAAGATACACCACTTCAGAATTATTTTTGACATATTCCTAGTTTCATTTTTTCATTTAAAACTACCTCCAAATTGTTGTATTCATAATCAGACAATGAATCATCAGACCAACATGAACTCGATGAAACAACAACTTGGTCATAAACTTGATTAACAAATTCATTTAAAGACTCAACAGATTGTTTATCAACTTGATTAAAAATTTCATTTAAAGACTAAGTAGCTTGGTTATTAGTTGGATTAACAACTTATTCAATCGGTGGTATAAAATTTTCATTACTTTATACTTTGCCACCCAGTTCTTACCAACAATACCTTTATTTTTTATAATAAATATAATTTTATTTAACATTCGAAGATACACCACTTCAGAATTATTTTTGACATATTCCTAGTTTCATTTTTTCATTTAAAACTACCTCCAAATTATTAAATTCATAATCAGACAATGAATCATCAGACCAACATGAACTCGATGAAACAACAATTTGGTCATAAACTTGATTAACAAATTCATTTAAAGACTAAGTAGCTTGGTTATTAGTTGGATTAACAACTTATTCAATCGGTGGTATAAAATTTTCATTACTTTATCCTTTGCCACCCAGTTCTTACCAACAATACCTTTATTTTTTATAATAAATATAATTTTATTTAACATTCGAAGATACACCACTTCAGAATTATTTTTGACATATTCCTAGTTTCATTTTTTCATTTAAAACTACCTCCAAATTATTAAATTCATAATCAGACAATGAATCATCAGACCAACATGAACTCGATGAAACAACAACTTGGTCATAAACTTGATTAACAAATTCATTTAAAGACTAAGTAGCTTGGTTATTAGTTGGATTAACAACTTATTCAATCGGTGGTATAAAATTTTCATTACTTTATCCTTTGCCACCCAGTTCTTACCAACAATACCTTTATTTTTTATAATAAATATAATTTTATTTAACATTCGAAGATACACCACTTCAAAATTATTTTTGACATATTCCTAGTTTCATTTTTTCATTTAAAACTACCTCCAAATTATTATATTCATAATAAGACAATGAATCATCAGACCAACATGAACTCGATGAAACAACAACTTGGTCTTAAACTTGATTAACAAATCCATTTAAAGACTAAGTAGCTTGGTTATTAGTTGGATTAACAACTTATTCAATCGGTGGTATAAAATTTTCATTACTTTATCCTTTGCCACCCAGTTCTTACCAACAATACCTTTATTTTTTATAATAAATATAATTTTATTTAACATTCGAAGATACACCACTTCAGAATTATTTTTGACATATTCCTAGTTTCATTTTTTCATTTAAAACTACTTCCAAATTATTATATTCATAATCAGACAATGAATCATAAGACCAACATGAACTCGATGAAAAAACAACTTGGTCATAAACTTGTTTAACAAATTCATTTAATGACTCAACAGATTGTTTATCAACTTGATTAAAAATTTCATTTAAAGACTAAGCAGCTTGGTTATTAGTTGGATTAACAACTTGTTCAATCGGTGGTTTAAAATTTTCATTACTTTTAACCTTTGCCACACAGTTCTGACCAACAATACCTTTATTTTATAATACAAATAATTTTATTTAACATTCGAAGATACACCACTTCAGAATTCTTTTTGTCATATTCCTAATTTCATTTTTTCATTTAAAACATCCTCCAAATTATTATATTCATTATCAGACAATGAATCATCAGACCAACATGAACTCGATGAAACAACAACTTGGTCATAAACTTGATTAACAAATTCATTTAAAGACTCAACAGATTGTTTATCAACCTGATTAAAAATTTCATTTAAAGACTAAGCAGCTTGGTTATTAGTTGGATTAACAACTTGTTCAATCGGTGGTTTAAAATTTTCTTTACTTTATCCTTTGCCACCCTGTTCTTACCAATAATACCTTTATTTTTATAATAAATATAATTTTATTTAACATTCGAAGATACACCACTTCAGAATTATTTTTGACATATTCCTAGTTTCATTTTTTCATTTAAAACTACCTCCAAATTATTAAATTCATAATCAGACAATGAATCATCAGACCAACATGAACTCGATGAAACAACAACTTGGTCATAAACTTGATTAACAAATTCCTTTAAAGACTAAGTAGCTTGGTTATTAGTTAGATTAACAACTTATTCAATCGGTGGTATAAAATTTTCATTACTTTATCCTTTGCCACCCAGTTCTTACCAACAATACCTTTATTTTTTATAATAAATATAATTTTATTTAACATTCGAAGATACACCACTTCAGAATTATTTTTGACATATTCCTAGTTTCATTTTTTCATTTAAAACTACCTCCAAATTATTATATTCATTATCAGACAATGAATCATCAGACCAACATGAACTCGATGAAACAACAACTTGGTCATAAACTTGATTAACAAATTCATTTAAAGACTCAACAGATTGTTTATCAACCTGATTAAAAATTTCATTTAAAGACTAAGCAGCTTGGTTATTAGTTGGATTAACAACTTGTTCAATCGGTGGTTTAAAATTTTCTTTACTTTATCCTTTGCCACCCTGTTCTTACCAATAATACCTTTATTTTTATAATAAATATAATTTTATTTAACATTCGAAGATACACCACTTCAGAATTATTTTTGACATATTCCTAGTTTCATTTTTTCATTTAAAACTACCTCCAAATTATTGTATTCATAATCAGACAATGAATCATCAGACCAACATGAACTCGATGAAACAACAACTTGGTCATAAACTTGATTAACAAATTCATTTAAAGACTCAACAGATTGTTTATCAACTTGATTAAAAATTTCATTTAAAGACTAAGTAGCTTGGTTATTAGTTGGATTAACAACTTATTCAATCGGTGGTATAAAATTTTCATTACTTTATACTTTGCAACTCAGTTCTTACCAACAATACCTTTATTTTTAATAATAAATATAATTTTATTTAACATTCGAAGATACACCACTTCAGAATTATTTTTGACATATTCCTAGTTTCATTTTTTCATTTAAAACTACCTCCAAATTATTAAATTCATAATCAGACAATGAATCATCAGACCAACATGAACTCGATGAAACAACAACTTGGTCATAAACTTGATTAACAAATTCATTTAAAGACTAAGTAGCTTGGTTATTAGTTGGATTAACAACTTATTCAATCGGTGGTATAAAATTTTCATTACTTTATCCTTTGCCACCCAGTTCTTACCAACAATACCTTTATTTTTTATAATAAATATAATTTTATTTAACATTCGAAGATACACCACTTCAGAATTATTTTTGACATATTCCTAGTTTCATTTTTTCATTTAAAACTACCTCCAAATTATTAAATTCATAATCAGACAATGAATCATCAGACCAACATGAACTCGATGAAACAACAACTTGGTCATAAACTTGATTAACAAATTCATTTAAAGACTAAGTAGCTTGGTTATTAGTTGGATTAACAACTTATTCAATCGGTGGTATAAAATTTTCATTACTTTATCCTTTGCCACCCAGTTCTTACCAACAATACCTTTATTTTTTATAATAAATATAATTTTATTTAACATTCGAAGATACACCACTTCAAAATTATTTTTGACATATTCCTAGTTTCATTTTTTCATTTAAAACTACCTCCAAATTATTATATTCATAATCAGACAATGAATCATCAGACCAACATGAACTCGATGAAACAACAACTTGGTCTTAAACTTGATTAACAAATCCATTTAAAGACTAAGTAGCTTGGTTATTAGTTGGATTAACAACTTATTCAATCGGTGGTATAAAATTTTCATTACTTTATCCTTTGCCACCCAGTTCTTACCACAATACCTTTATTTTTTATAATAAATATAATTTTATTTAACATTCGAAGATACACCACTTCAGAATTATTTTTGACATATTCCTAGTTTCATTTTTTCATTTAAAACTACTTCCAAATTATTATATTCATAATCAGACAATGAATCATAAGACCAACATGAACTCGATGAAAAAACAACTTGGTCATAAACTTGTTTAACAAATTCATTTAATGACTCAACAGATTGTTTATCAACTTGATTAAAAATTTCATTTAAAGACTAAGCAGCTTGGTTATTAGTTGGATTAACAACTTGTTCAATCGGTGGTTTAAAATTTTCATTACTTTTAACCTTTGCCACACAGTTCTGACCAACAATACCTTTATTTTATAATACAAATAATTTTATTTAACATTCGAAGATACACCACTTCAGAATTCTTTTTGTCATATTCCTAATTTCATTTTTTCATTTAAAACATCCTCCAAATTATTATATTCATAATCAGACAATGAATCATCAGACCAACATGAACTCGATGAAACAACAACTTGGTCATAAACTTGATTAACAAATTCATTTAAAGACTCAACAGATTGTTTATCAACTTGATTAAAAATTTCATTTAAAGACTAAGCAGCTTGGTTATTAGTTGGATTAACAACTTGTTCAATCGGTGGTTTAAAATTTTCTTAACTTTATCCTTTGCCACCCTGTTCTTACCAATAATACCTTTATTTTTATAATAAATATAATTTTATTTAACATTCGAAGATACACCACTTCAGAATTATTTTTGACATATTCCTAGTTTCATTTTTTCATTTAAAACTACCTCCAAATTATTGTATTCATAATCAGACAATGAATCATCAGACCAACATGAACTCGATGAAACAACAACTTGGTCATAAACTTGATTAACAAATTCATTTAAAGACTCAACAGATTGTTTATCAACTTGATTAAAAATTTCATTTAAAGACTAAGTAGCTTGGTTATTAGTTGGATTAACAACTTATTCAATCGGTGGTATAAAATTTTCATTACTTTATACTTTGCCACCCAGTTCTTACCAACAATACCTTTATTTTTTATAATAAATATAATTTTATTTAACATTCGAAGATACACCACTTCAGAATTATTTTTGACATATTCCTAGTTTCATTTTTTCATTTAAAACTACCTCCAAATTATTAAATTCATAATCAGACAATGAATCATCAGACCAACATGAACTCGATGAAACAACAACTTGGTCATAAACTTGATTAACAAATTCATTTAAAGACTAAGTAGCTTGGTTATTAGTTGGATTAACAACTTATTCAATCGGTGGTATAAAATTTTCATTACTTTATCCTTTGCCACCCAGTTCTTACCAACAATACCTTTATTTTTTATAATAAATATAATTTTATTTTACATTCGAAGATACACCACTTCAGAATTATTTTTGACATATTCCTAGTTTCATTTTTTCATTTAAAACTACCTCCAAATTATTATATTCATTATCAGACAATGAATCATCAGACCAACATGAACTCGATGAAACAACAACTTGGTCATAAACTTGATTAACAAATTCATTTAAAGACTCAACAGATTGTTTATCAACTTGATTAAAAATTTCATTTAAAGACTAAGCAGCTTGGTTATTAGTTGGATTAACAACTTGTTCAATCGGTGGTTTAAAATTTTCTTTACTTTATCCTTTGCCACCCTGTTCTTACCAATAATACCTTTATTTTTATAATAAATATAATTTTATTTAACATTCGAAGATACACCACTTCAGAATTCTTTTTGACATATTCCTAGTTTCATTTTTTCATTTAAAACTACCTCCAAATTATTGTATTCATAATCAGACAATGAATCATCAGACCAACATGAACTCGATGAAACAACAACTTGGTCATAAACTTGATTAACAAATTCATTTAAAGACTCAACAGATTGTTTATCAACTTGATTAAAAATTTCATTTAAAGACTAAGTAGCTTGGTTATTAGTTGGATTAACAACTTATTCAATCGGTGGTATAAAATTTTCATTACTTTATACTTTGCCACCCAGTTCTTACCAACAATACCTTTATTTTTTATAATAAATATAATTTTATTTAACATTCGAATATACACCACTTCAGAATTATTTTTGACATATTTCTAGTTTCATTTTTTCATTTAAAACTACCTCCAAATTATTATATTCATAATCAGACAATGAATCATCAGTCCAACAAGAACTCGATGAAACAACAACTTGGTCTTAAACTTGATTAACAAATTCATTTAAAGACTAAGTAGCTTGGTTATTAGTTGGATTAACAACTTATTCAATCGGTGGTATAAAATTTTCATTACTTTATCCTTTGCCACCCAGTTCTTACCAACAATACCTTTATTTTTTATAATAAATATAATTTTATTTAACATTCGAAGATACACCACTTCAGAATTATTTTTGACATATTCCTAGTTTCATTTTTTCATTTAAAACTACTTCCAAATTATTATATTCATAATCAGACAATGAATCATAAGACCAACATGAACTCGATGAAAAAACAACTTGGTCATAAACTTGATTAACAAATTCATTTAAAGACTCAACAGATTGTTTATCAACTTGATTAAAAATTTCATTTAAAGACTAAGCAGCTTGGTTATTAGTTGGATTAACAACTTGTTCAATCGGTGGTTTAAAATTTTCATTACTTTTAACCTTTGCCACACAGTTCTGACCAACAATACCTTTATTTTATAATACAAATAATTTTATTTAACATTCGAAGATACACCACTTCAGAATTCTTTTTGTCATATTCCTAATTTCATTTTTTCATTTAAAACATCCTCCAAATTATTATATTCATAATCAGACAATGAATCATCAGACCAACATGAACTCGATGAAACAACAACTTGGTCATAAACTTGATTAACAAATTCATTTAAAGACTCAACAGATTGTTTATCAACTTGATTAAAAATTTCATTTAAAGACTAAGTAGCTTGGTTATTAGTTTGATTAACAACTTATTCAATCGGTGGTATAAAATTTTCATTACTTTATCCTTTGCCACCCAGTTCTTACCAACAATACCTTTATTTTTTATAATAAATATAATTTTATTTAACATTCGAAGATACACCACTTCAGAATTATTTTTGACATATTCCTAGTTTCATTTTTTCATTTAAAACTACCTCCAAATTATTATATTCATTATCAGACAATGAATCATCAGACCAACATGAACTCGATGAAACAACAACTTGGTCATAAACTTGATTAACAAATTCATTTAAAGTCTCAACAGATTGTTTATCAACTTGATTAAAAATTTCATTTAAAGACTAAGCAGCTTGGTTATTAGTTGGATTAACAACTTGTTCAATCGGTGTAAGGCCCCGAACCCGGTAGCCCTACTTTAGCGTCGGATTTACTCATAAACACAGTTCTTCAATCAGAGTTTATTAAAACTTTTCGCGGAATATAAAACATCAATCATTTGTTACAAAACGTTAAACCTTTTCTTTGATACCATAACACAAAACTTTATATTTAAAACATCTTTACTTCTTTCTTCAGATGCCAGCCGTTCAATCCATGCCGTGTGTCATCCTCATGCTAACTCTGTAATCAGCTCACCTGCGTGCATACTAAAAGTCAGCTACGCTGAGTGAGTTCTAGTTAATCGAACGCCATACAATACATACACATACATACATATCCGTAGATACATATCCATACTTCACTAGTTACCCTTCTGTTCTACATACACACTTACTACCATACATACACACATATTTATAACCACTAACCTCAGTCTACCGAGAGTACGTTCATAGTCCGCCGTCTATACCTGTACTCAAGGTCGTGAACACGTAAAAGGTCCGCGGTCCTTACCTATGTTCACCCTTTATGGTACGTGCAAGGTCCGCAGTCCTTCCCTATACCATCCTACATCCACAACACGTACAAGGTCCACAGTCCTCCCCTATGTTGCAACCTAAACCATAGCACGTACGAGGTCCGCAGTCCTCCCCTATGCTACCACAATACAACTACAGCACGTATAAGGTCCACAGTCCTTTCCTATGCTGATGCCTATCTATAATACGTATGAGGTCCGCAGTCCTTAACTACGTTGTCGTCTATTATCTGTAACACGTATAAGGCCCACCGTCCCTATCTACGTTTACGTCTATCATCTACTTTACGTATAAGGCCCGCAGTCCTTAACTACGCCATCACCAGCCGAGTCTATGTCCGACAAAAGCTAGAGGGATTTGCCATCCTAACTTACTATGTCGAACGTAGAACTCACATACCATTCGTGTACCTGCATACACCTACTTCACATATACAATAATTACATCATAGCATAAGAACACCCTAGGCGTTCTTTACATCATTCATTTAACAACCATACCTCTTGTCGATACGTGCAATATCCGAAGATCGTTCACGCCCCGACAAGTATTCATTTGTAATGTTCATGCATCTTCGATGTATAATATTCGTACCTTTATTTTTGACCTGACAGTACGCGCAATATCCGAAGATCGTTCGCGTACCGACAAGCAACCATTCATATCCATCACATATATCACATATGGCATACACTTATCACTTAGGATAAATGTATTAACAACACATCGAGTATGCACGCAGCCCCGAAAACATAACACATAAATGGGGCTAGAAACTCACCTGAATACTGTTACGCTCTCCGTTAATAGTTATTCCCCTCTTGAGCTGCGCACGGCTAACTGTATAATATTTACACGTATCAATTAGCTACTACTACTTATGTTGCGTTTCTATCTTTATATGACCCACAACGAACGGGGGTCCGGGGGCAGCGCCCCTGGTAGCGGGGTTCTAGGGGCGGCAGCCCCTAGCGGGGTCCAAGGGGCAGAGCCCCTGGCTGGGGTTAAGCTGCCAGGTCAGCTTGGAAAAATTTTATTTTCGATAACTGCCTTAACACATTTTCCATTAGGTTTTTAATTTATTTTATAAACGAACTTCACTTCAGGCGAAGTTAAACCTTAGGCGAACTTGGAAACAGCTTGGTTCTGGCTTGATTCGGTCGAATAGGGACACGTTCGATCGAATAGGAACACGTTCGATCGAATAGGAACACGTTCGATCGAACAGGAACACGTTCGATCAAACAGGAACACGTTCGATCGAATACAACACTCATTCGATCGAATACAAAACTCATTCGATCGAATGAGTTGGAGACCATTCGGTTGCTTCCCTATTCGGTCGACTGGACTTGTTCGATCTACGCATTCGATCGAATGGACTGATTCGATCGACTGGTTCGATCGAATGAGTCTGATTCGACTCCTTCAAGCTGGGCGACGGAGAAACCCACGGGTTTTCCAGATTTTCCAGATTTTTGACCCAAAATCGAAGTTTTTGACATGGAAATGCTCGGGATTGAAAGGGCTATCGATTCCTAGTACTTTTAAACACAAAAGCTTGCATTTTGACACCAAAACAAGGCGGTTTTTGACCCGAAAACTCAAGTTACGAAAATGGGAGTTTTTGCTCGATTTGAGGTCGGAAATGGTTATGAAAACGGATGATTTTCGAGGGGGACTTACCAAAAACGATTAGGAACAAGATTGTGGACTCGGATTTGTGATTTGAGAACTTTCTCTCTCTAGCTTCTCTCTCTAGAAATGAGAGTGTTTGGGTGGGTGTAAGTGAAGGAAGATGGTGAAAATGGTGGAAGTGTCAAGAACTTTCGTTTATATACTACGGGTTTGGTTAGGCTCGGGTTGGCTTCCTACGGGTCGAGACAGGCCGAGTTCATAAAATAACTAAGCCCAAGACCCGTTCCTTACTCGACATTAAATAACTAAAACGTGAAATTAATAAACATAACTTTCTTTTATTTATCAATATAAAAATTTTAGGATGTTACAAGTCTTCCCTCCTTAAAGAGGTTTCGTCCCCGAAACCTAACTTATTCCCTATAAAAGGAAAACTTCTTACATTTACACGTTTTATAGAAATGCCTTCGCTTTCTGAGTTACCCTTCCTACTTCCGACTTTACAGCCATCGAATGGTGGTCATGTGTTTTAGCTATTTAAGGTAGCTTGTCCATGAGACCCTCGATGCACCAAGACTCATCTCATCCTTCTAAGGGTTTCGATTAGTACTTTTAACACTATTGTCTAAAACAACATTTCACCATAACATAATAATCATTCTTAACCAAACTCAAAATAATTACACGCCACAGATAAACATAAGTTTTTAGACCTTAACACAAAACAAGTTCTTAAGCAAATGTAATTTAATAAAACCATTGCATGAGCAATTATTCCTTCATCAGGTGTTCCTCTCTGCAGTTTCCCAAAGTCTTCATCCTTTCGCACCTACCGCCCCTGATTCCTTGCAATCCCTAGCCATGTGGTCAGCTTTTCCGCATTTGAAGCACTTTGGACGATCAGGGCATTCTCGAGAATAATGCCCACTCTTTCCACACCGATAGCACCTGTCTGTCCCAGTCTTGCATTCTCCCAGGTGCACTTGCCCACACGTCTTACATGCATCCTTGTTCCCAACCTTGGCCTTCCTCTCATCAGTTGTTGTCACCATCTCGCCAGACCGCTTAGCAGAGGTAGCCCATTTCTTCTCCTTCTTTTCCCCCACCACCACATCGTCCTCAGCCAGGTCAGCATAAACCACTTCTGCAAGTTCAACAGCAGAGTCAAAAGTAGCAGGTTTATTTGCCCTGACCAACATGCGGACTTTTTGTGGCAATCCCCTCACATAACATTTGATTCTTTTGACCTCATTGTCAACCATATCAGGCACCAATCTAGATAGTCGGCTGAATTCAGTAGTATACTCACGATGCGTCATCATACCGGCCTTCAAATTCAGGAACTTCATCTCCGTCCTTTCAACCTCTGCATCTGCACAGAACTTCTTCATCACCAACTCTTTCAGATCGTCCCATCTCAACGCCTTGATCTCATCCCTAGTCTTTCTCTGCTCCACACTTTCCCACCAATACATAGCTTCTTCCACAAATGACTGAGTAGCATAACCCACAGCTTGGTCGGGACGGCATTCGCTAATGCGGATAACCTTGTCCATAGTGGTTATCCATTGGAGAGTAGCGATTGCGTCTCCCAACCCAGTCAGCTTCGGCGGGTCGCATCCTTTGAAGGACTTATAGCTGCACCCACCTTGTCCTCTTCTCCTATCATCGACTTTCACAGACTTATCCTCGCTCGAGGCCCCTCTTTCTCCTTCCCCAACCTCCTTACCATCACCCCCTGCCCCTTCAGCAGTTCGCTCACGGCTTCCAGCAGATCCTTCGGGATTCAGGTTCTTCACAGCAGCAACTACAGCTTGAACAATGGCTGCTTGAACTGCAGGGCTAAGTTGAACTTCTTCATTGTTGTTCTGGTCTCCTCCAGCTGCGCTTCCTTCATCTTCGGTGTGGGAAGCTTCTTCTACCGAGGGTTGCCGGACAAGACGAGGCCTGCCACGACGTCCTGTGCGACCCCCAGTTCCCACAAATTCTCCAGCTCCAGCCATCCGTATTCTAAAAGGGAAAAACACAAACATCATCACTCAAGGAACTATTTAGTACAAGGATAGTAAGGCTAACAGGTAATAACAGTGGCCAGTTGTGATTAGCTGATCACGTTACCTTCCGTGTCCTATACACTTCCCTTTATGAGTCTATTTGTGCTGGTTCTACTTAAGCAGTTAGTCAAGTCAAACAATCAATTATTCCTATCCCTGCCGTTCACGTATCTTTTCTTTCTCATTAACATATATCATTTAATCATACACTTTACCTTTACTGATCTTGCTTGAGCGACACATGGCATTCTTGAACTGGCATCTTCTTTCCTTTCTTACTTAAATCCCATTTTCTGTTCGAGTCTAAGCATGTAGGATGCTTAAATCTCTCGAACTTATGCTCTGATACCAACTTGTAAGGCCCCGAACCCGGTAGCCCTACTTTAGCGTCGGATTTACTCATAAACACAGTTCTTCAATCAGAGTTTATTAAAACTTTTCGCGGAATATAAAACATCAATCATTTGTTACAAAACGTTAAACCTTTTCTTTGATACCATAACACAAAACTTTATATTTAAAACATCTTTACTTCTTTCTTCAGATGCCAGCCGTTCAATCCATGCCGTGTGTCATCCTCATGCTAACTCTGTAATCAGCTCACCTGCGTGCATACTAAAAGTCAGCTACGCTGAGTGAGTTCTAGTTAATCGAACGCCATACAATACATACACATACATACATATCCGTAGATACATATCCATACTTCACTAGTTACCCTTCTGTTCTACATACACACTTACTACCATACATACACACATATTTATAACCACTAACCTCAGTCTACCGAGAGTACGTTCATAGTCCGCCGTCTATACCTGTACTCAAGGTCGTGAACACGTAAAAGGTCCGCGGTCCTTACCTATGTTCACCCTTTATGGTACGTGCAAGGTCCGCAGTCCTTCCCTATACCATCCTACATCCACAACACGTACAAGGTCCACAGTCCTCCCCTATGTTGCAACCTAAACCATAGCACGTACGAGGTCCGCAGTCCTCCCCTATGCTACCACAATACAACTACAGCACGTATAAGGTCCACAGTCCTTTCCTATGCTGATGCCTATCTATAATACGTATGAGGTCCGCAGTCCTTAACTACGTTGTCGTCTATTATCTGTAACACGTATAAGGCCCACCGTCCCTATCTACGTTTACGTCTATCATCTACTTTACGTATAAGGCCCGCAGTCCTTAACTACGCCATCACCAGCCGAGTCTATGTCCGACAAAAGCTAGAGGGATTTGCCATCCTAACTTACTATGTCGAACGTAGAACTCACATACCATTCGTGTACCTGCATACACCTACTTCACATATACAATAATTACATCATAGCATAAGAACACCCTAGGCGTTCTTTACATCATTCATTTAACAACCATACCTCTTGTCGATACGTGCAATATCCGAAGATCGTTCACGCCCCGACAAGTATTCATTTGTAATGTTCATGCATCTTCGATGTATAATATTCGTACCTTTATTTTTGACCTGACAGTACGCGCAATATCCGAAGATCGTTCGCGTACCGACAAGCAACCATTCATATCCATCACATATATCACATATGGCATACACTTATCACTTAGGATAAATGTATTAACAACACATCGAGTATGCACGCAGCCCCGAAAACATAACACATAAATGGGGCTAGAAACTCACCTGAATACTGTTACGCTCTCCGTTAATAGTTATTCCCCTCTTGAGCTGCGCACGGCTAACTGTATAATATTTACACGTATCAATTAGCTACTACTACTTATGTTGCGTTTCTATCTTTATATGACCCACAACGAACGGGGGTCCGGGGGCAGCGCCCCTGGTAGCGGGGTTCTAGGGGCGGCAGCCCCTAGCGGGGTCCAAGGGGCAGAGCCCCTGGCTGGGGTTAAGCTGCCAGGTCAGCTTGGAAAAATTTTATTTTCGATAACTGCCTTAACACATTTTCCATTAGGTTTTTAATTTATTTTATAAACGAACTTCACTTCAGGCGAAGTTAAACCTTAGGCGAACTTGGAAACAGCTTGGTTCTGGCTTGATTCGGTCGAATAGGGACACGTTCGATCGAATAGGAACACGTTCGATCGAATAGGAACACGTTCGATCGAACAGGAACACGTTCGATCAAACAGGAACACGTTCGATCGAATACAACACTCATTCGATCGAATACAAAACTCATTCGATCGAATGAGTTGGAGACCATTCGGTTGCTTCCCTATTCGGTCGACTGGACTTGTTCGATCTACGCATTCGATCGAATGGACTGATTCGATCGACTGGTTCGATCGAATGAGTCTGATTCGACTCCTTCAAGCTGGGCGACGGAGAAACCCACGGGTTTTCCAGATTTTCCAGATTTTTGACCCAAAATCGAAGTTTTTGACATGGAAATGCTCGGGATTGAAAGGGCTATCGATTCCTAGTACTTTTAAACACAAAAGCTTGCATTTTGACACCAAAACAAGGCGGTTTTTGACCCGAAAACTCAAGTTACGAAAATGGGAGTTTTTGCTCGATTTGAGGTCGGAAATGGTTATGAAAACGGATGATTTTCGAGGGGGACTTACCAAAAACGATTAGGAACAAGATTGTGGACTCGGATTTGTGATTTGAGAACTTTCTCTCTCTAGCTTCTCTCTCTAGAAATGAGAGTGTTTGGGTGGGTGTAAGTGAAGGAAGATGGTGAAAATGGTGGAAGTGTCAAGAACTTTCGTTTATATACTACGGGTTTGGTTAGGCTCGGGTTGGCTTCCTACGGGTCGAGACAGGCCGAGTTCATAAAATAACTAAGCCCAAGACCCGTTCCTTACTCGACATTAAATAACTAAAACGTGAAATTAATAAACATAACTTTCTTTTATTTATCAATATAAAAATTTTAGGATGTTACAATCGGTGGTTTAAAATTTTCTTTACATTATCCTTTGCCACCCTGTTCTTACCAACAATACCTTTATTTTTATAATAAATATAATTTTATTTAACATTCGAAGATACACCACTTCAGAATTATTTTTGACATATTCCTAGTTTCATTTTTTCATTTAAAACTACCTCCAAATTATTATATTCATAATCAGACAATGAATCATCAGACCAACATGAACTCGATGAAACAACAACTTGGTCATAAACTTGATTAACAAATTCATTTAAAGACTCAACAGATTGTTTATCAACTTGATTAAAAATTTCATTTAAAGACTAAGTAGCTTGGTTATTAGTTGGATTAACAACTTATTCAATCGGTGGTATAAAATTTTCATTACTTTATCCTTTGCCACCCAGTTCTTACCAACAATACCTTTATTTTTTATAATAAATATAATTTTATTTAACATTCGAAGATACACCACTTCCGAATTATTTTTGAAATATTCCTAGTTTCATTTTTTCATTTAAAACTACCTCCAAATTATTATATTCATAATCAGACAATGAATCATCAGACCAACATGAACTCGATGAAACAACAACTTGGTCATAAACTTGATTAACAAATTCATTTAAAGACTAAGTAGCTTGGTTATTAGTTGGATTAACAACTTATTCAATCGGTGGTATAAAATTTTCATTACTTTATCCTTTGCCACCCAGTTCTTACCAACAATACCTTTATTTTTTATAATAAATATAATTTTATTTAACATTCGAAGATACACCACTTCAGAATTATTTTTGACATATTCCTAGTTTCATTTTTTCATTTAAAACTACCTCCAAATTATTATATTCATAATCAGACAATGAATCATCAGACCAACATGAACTCGATGAAACAACAACTTGGTCATAAAGTTGATTAACAAATTCAATTAAAGACTCAACAGATTGTTTATCAACTTGATTAAAAATTTCATTTAAAGACTAAGCAGCTTGGTTATTAGTTGGATTAACAACTTGTTCAATCGGTGGTTTAAAATTTTCTTTACTTTATCCTTTGCCACCCTGTTCTTACCAATAATACCTTTATTTTTATAATAAATATAATTTTATTTAACATTCGAAGATACACCACTTCAGAATTATTTTTGACATATTCCTAGTTTCATTTTTTCATTTAAAACTACCTCCAAATTATTGTATTCATAATCAGACAATGAATCATCAGACCAACATGAACTCGATGAAACAACAACTTGGTCATAAACTTGATTAACAAATTCATTTAAAGACTAAGTAGCTTGGTTATTAGTTGGATTAACAACTTATTCAATCGGTGGTATAAAATTTTCATTACTTTATCCTTTGCCACCCAGTTCTTACCAACAATACCTTTATTTTTTATAATAAATATAATTTTATTTAACATTCGAAGATACACCACTTAAGAATTATTTTTGACATATTCCTAGTTTCATTTTTTCATTTAAAACTACCTCCAAATTATTATATTCATTATCAGACAATGAATCATCAGACCAACATGAACTCGATGAAACAACAACTTGGTCATAAACTTGATTAACAAATTCATTTAAAGACTCAACAGATTGTTTATCAACTTGATTAAAAATTTCATTTAAAGACTAAGCAGCTTGGTTATTAGTTGGATTAACAACTTGTTCAATCGGTGGTTTAAAATTTTCTTTACTTTATCCTTTGCCACCCTGTTCTTACCAATAATACCTTTATTTTTATAATAAATATAATTTTATTTAACATTCGAAGATACACCACTTCAGAATTATTTTTGACATATTCCTAGTTTCATTTTTTCATTTAAAACTACCTCCAAATTATTGTATTCATAATCAGACAATGAATCATCAGACCAACATGAACTCGATGAAACAACAACTTGGTCATAAACTTGATTAACAAATTCATTTAAAGACTCAACAGATTGTTTATCAACTTGATTAAAAATTTCATTTAAAGACTAAGTAGCTTGGTTATTAGTTGGATTAACAACTTATTCAATCGGTGGTATAAAATTTTCATTACTTTATACTTTGCCACCCAGTTCTTACCAACAATACCTTTATTTTTTATAATAAATATAATTTTATTTAACATTCGAAGATACACCACTTCAGAATTATTTTTGACATATTTCTAGTTTCATTTTTTCATTTAAAACTACCTCCAAATTATTATATTCATAATCAGACAATGAATCATCAGACCAACATGAACTCGATGAAACAACAACTTGGTCTTAAACTTGATTAACAAATTCATTTAAAGACTAAGTAGATTGGTTATTAGTTGGATTAACAACTTATTCAATCGGTGGTATAAAATTTTCATTACTTTATCCTTTGCCACCCAGTTCTTACCAACAATACCTTTATTTTTTATAATAAATATAATTTTATTTAACATTCGAAGAAACACCACTTCAGAATTATTTTTGACATATTCCTAGTTTCATTTTTTCATTTAAAACTACTTCCAAATTATTATATTCATAATCAGACAATGAATCATAAGACCAACATGAACTCGATGAAACAACAACTTGGTCATAAACTTGATTAACAAATTCATTTAAAGACTCAACAGAATGTTTATCAACTTGATTAAAAATTTCATTTAAAGACTAAGCAGCTTGGTTATTAGTTGGATTAACAACTTGTTCAATCGGTGGTTTAAAATTTTCATTACTTTTAACCTTTGCCACACAGTTCTGACCAACAATACCTTTATTTTATAATACAAATAATTTTATTTAACATTCGAAGATACACCACTTCAGAATTCTTTTTGTCATATTCCTAATTTCATTTTTTCATTTAAAACATCCTCCAAATTATTATATTCATAATCAGACAATGAATCATCAGACCAACATGAACTCGATGAAACAACAACTTGGTCATAAACTTGATTAACAAATTCATTTAAAGACTCAACAGATTGTTTATCAACTTGATTAAAAATTTCATTTAAAGACTAAGCAGCTTGGTTATTAGTTGGATTAACAACTTGTTCAATCGGTGGTTTAAAATTTTCTTTACTTTATCCTTTGCCACCCAGTTCTTACCAACAATACCTTTATTTTTTATAATAAATATAATTTTATTTAACATTCGAAGATACACCACTTCAGAATTATTTTTGACATATTCCTAGTTTCATTTTTTCATTTAAAACTACCTCCAAATTATTATATTCATAATCAGACAATGAATCATCAGACCAACATGAACTCGATGAAACAACAACTTGGTCATAAACTTGATTAACAAATTCATTTAAAGACTAAGTAGCTTGGTTATTAGTTGGATTAACAACTTATTCAATCGGTGGTATAAAATTTTCATTACTTTATCCTTTGCCACCCAGTTCTTACCAACAATACCTTTATTTTTTATAATAAATATAATTTTATTTAACATTCGAAGATACACCACTTCAGAATTATTTTTGACATATTCCTAGTTTCATTTTTTTCATTTAAAACTACCTCCAAATTATTATATTCATTATCAGACATTGAATCATCAGACCAACATGAACTCGATGAAACAACAACTTGGTCTTAAACTTGATTAACAAATTCATTTAAAGACTCAACAGATTGTTTATCAACTTGATTAAAAATTTCATTTAAAGACTAAGCAGCTTGGTTATTACTTGGATTAACAACTTGTTCAATCGGTGGTTTAAAATTTTCTTTACTTTATCCTTTGCCACCCTGTTCTTACCAACAATACCTTTATTTTTATAATAAATATAATTTTATTTAACATTCGAAGATACACCACTTCAGAATTATTTTTGACATATTCCTAGTTTCATTTTTTCATTTAAAACTACCTCCAAATTATTATATTCATAATCAGACAATGAATCATCAGACCAACATGAACTCGATGAAACAACAACTTGGTCATAAACTTGATTAACAAATTCATTTAAAGACTCAACAGATTGTTTATCAACTTGATTAAAAATTTCATTTAAAGACTAAGTAGCTTGGTTATTAGTTGGATTAACAACTTATTCAATCGGTGGTATAAAATTTTCATTACTTTATCCTTTGCCACCCAGTTCTTACCAACAATACCTTTATTTTTTATAATAAATATAATTTTCTTTAACATTCGAAGATACACCACTTTAGAATTATTTTTGACATATTCCTAGTTTCATTTTTTCATTTAAAACTACCTCCAAATTATTATATTCATAATCAGACAATGAATCATCAGACCAACATGAACTCGATGAAACAACAACTTGGTCATAAACTTGATTAACAAATTCATTTAAAGACTCAACAGATTGTTTATCAACTTGATTAAAAATTTCATTTAAAGACTAAGCAAATTGGTTATTAGTTGGATTAACAACTTGTTCAATCGGTGGTTTAAAATTTTCATTACTTTTAACCTTTGCCACACAGTTCTGACCAACAATACCTTTATTTTATAATACATATAATTTTATTTAACATTCGAAGATACACCACTTCAGAATTCTTTTTGTCATATTCCTAATTTTATTTTTTCATTTAAAACTTCCTCCAAATTATTATATTCATAATCAGACAATGAATCATCAGACCAACATGAACTCGATGAAACAACAACTTGGTCATAAACTTGATTAACAAATTCATTTAAAGACTCAACAGATTGTTTATCAACTTGATTAAAAATTTCATTTAAAGACTAAGTAGCTTGGTTATTAGTTGGATTAACAACTTATTCAATCGGTGGTATAAAATTTTCATTACTTTATCCTTTGCCACCCAGTTCTTACCAACAATACCTTTATTTTTTATAATAAATATAATTTTATTTAACATTCGAAGATACACCACTTCAGAATTATTTTTGACATATTCCTAGATTCATTTTTTCATTTAAAACTACCTCCAAATTATTATATTCATTATCAGACAATGAATCATCAGACCAACATGAACTCGATGAAACAACAACTTGGTCATAAACTTGATTAACAAATTCATTTAAAGACTCAACAGATTGTTTATCAACTTGATTAAAAATTTCATTTAAAGACTAAGCAGCTTGGTTATTAGTTGGATTAACAACTTGTTCAATCGGTGGTTTAAAATTTTCTTTACTTTATCCTTTGCCACCCTGTTCTTACCAACAATACCTTTATTTTTATAATAAATATAATTTTATTTAACATTCGAAGATACACCACTTCAGAATTATTTATGACATATTCCTAGTTTCATTTTTTCATTTAAAACTACCTCCAAATTAATATATTCATAATCAGACAATGAATCATCAGACCAACATGAACTCGATGAAACAACAACTTAGTCATAAACTTGATTAACAAATTCATTTAAAGACTCAACAGATTGTTTATCAACTTGATTAAAAATTTCATTTAAAGACTAAGTAGCTTGGTTATTAGTTGGATTAACAACTTATTCAATCGGTGGTATAAAATTTTCATTACTTTATCCTTTGCCACCCAGTTCTTACCAACAATACCTTTATTTTTTATAATAAATATAATTTTATTTAACATTCGAAGATACACCACTTCAGAATTATTTTTGACATATTCCTAGTTTCATTTTTTCATTTAAAACTACCTCCAAATTATTATATTCATAATCAGACAATGAATCATCAGACCAACATGAACTCGATGAAACAACAACTTGGTCATAAACTTGATTAACAAATTCATTTAAAGACTAAGTAGCTTGGTTATTAGTTGGATTAACAACTTATTCAATCGGTGGTATAAAATTTTCATTACTTTATCCTTTTGTAACATCCCGAAATTTTTATATTGATAAATAAAAGAAAGTTATGTTTAGTAATTTCACGTTTTAGTTATTTAATGTCGAGTAAGGAACGGGTCTTGGGCTTAGTTATTTTATGAACTCGGCCTGTCTCGACCCGTAGGAAGCCAACCCGAGCCTAACCAAACCCGTAGTATATAAACGAAAGTTCTTGACACTTCCACCATTTTCACCATCTTCCTTCACTTACACCCACACAAACACTCTCATTTCTAGAGAGAGAAGCTAGAGAGAGAAAGTTCTCAAATCACAAATCCGAGTCCACAATCTTGTTCCTAATCGTTTTTGGTAAGTCCCTCTTGAAAATCATCCGTTTTCATAACCATTTTCGAGCTCAAATCGAGCAAAAACTCCCTATTTTCGTAACTTGAGTTTTCGGGTCAAAAACCGCCTTGTTTTGATGTCAAAATGCAAGCTTTTGTGTTTAAAAGTACAAGGAATCGATAGCCCTTTCAATCCCGAGCATTTCCATGTCAAAAACTTCGATTTTGGGTCAAAAATCTGGAAAATCTGGAAAACCCGTGGGTTTCTCCGTCGCCCAGCTTGAAGGAGTCGAATCAGACTCATTCGATCGAACCAGTCGATCGAATCAGTCCATTCGATCGAATGCGTAGATCGAACAAGTCCAGTCGACCGAATAGGGAAGCAACCGAATAGTCTCCAACTCATTCGATCGAATGAGTTTTGTATTCGATCGAATGAGTGTTGTATTCGATCGAACGTGTTCCTATTCGATCGAACGTGTTCCTGTTTGATCGAACGTGTTTCTATTCGATCGAACGTGTTCCTATTCGATCGAACGTGTTCCTATTCGATCGAACGTGTTCCTATTCGATCGAATTAAGCCAGAACCAAGCTGTTTCCGAGTTCGCCTAAGGTTTAACTTCGCCTGAAGCGAAGTTCGTTTATAAAATGAATTAAAAACCTAATGGAAAATGTGTTAAGGCAGTTATCGAAAACGAGTAGTAGTAGTTAATTGATATGTGTAAATATTATACAGTTAGCCGAGCCCAGTTAAAGAAAGGAATTTCAATCAACGGAGAACGTAACCGTATTCAGGTGAGTTTCTAGCCCCATTTCCTTGTTATGTTTTCGGGGCTGTGTGCATACTCGATGTGAAGTGTGAATCCACTTACTTTAAGTGGTAAGTGTATGCTATAGATGTTATATGAGGTATATATTTATAATGCTTGTCGGTACGTGAACGATCTTCGGATATTGCACGTATCGCCAAGGATAGCGATTGCCAAGTGGTTGATAGTGTGTATGAATGATGTGATGTGACTTGTTCACTACGTAAATACTAAACTAATATGAGTGTGACCAAGGCAGGTTGAGGTAGAGTGTGTTAGAGGTAGCAGGAGTCTAGTAAGGGTGTTAGTGGCATAGCGTGGGTGCGTGATAGGGAAAGCCTATACGTGCCTTCGTTATTAAGTGGCATAGCGTGAGTGCGTGATAGGGAAAGCCTATACGTGCCTTCGTTATTAAGTGGCATAGCGTGAGTGCGTGATAGGGAAAGCCTATACGTGCCTTCGCTATTAAGTGGCATAGCGTGAGTGCGTGATAGGGAAAGCCTATACGTGCCTTCGTTATTAAGTGGCATAGCGTGAGTGCGTGATAGGGAAAGCCTATACGTGCCGTTGTAATTAAGTGGCTAAGCTGTAGGGGTAATTAAGTGGTTAAACAGTGGCATGTTAGACAGTGGACTATGTGTCTTCGGATACGTATATATATATTGTATGAAGTGGTTGTATGATAAGTTGCTTGATTAACTAGAACTCACTCAGCGTAGCTGACTTTTAGTATGCACGCAGGTGAGCTGATTATAGAGTTAGCATGAGGATGACACACGGCATGGATTGAACGGCTGGCATCTGAAGAAAGAAGTAAAGATGTTTTAAATATAAAGTTTTGTGTTATGGTATCAAAGAAAAGATTGAATGACTTGTAACAAATGATTGATGTTTTATATTCCGCGAAAAGTTTTAATAAACTCTGATTTGAAGAACTGTGTTTATGAGTAAATCCGACGCGAAAGTAGGGCTTCCGGTAACGGGGCCTTACAAGTTGGTATCAGAGCATAAGTTCGAGAGATTTAAGCATCCTATATGCTTAGACTCGAACAGAAAATGGGATTTAAGTAAGAAAGGAAAGAAGATGCCAGTTCAAGAATGCCATGTGTCGCTCAAGCAAGATCAGTAAAGGTAAGGTGTATGATTAAATGATATATGTTAATGAGAAAAGAAAGATATGTGAACGTTAGGGATAGGAATAATTGATTGTTTGATTTGACAAACTGCTTATGTAGAACCAGCACAAATGGACTCATAAAGGGAAGTGTATAGGACACGGAAAGTAACGTGATCAGCTAATCACAACTGGCCACTGTTATTACCTGTTAGCCTTACTATCCTTGTACTAGATAGATCCTTGAGTGATGATGTTTGTGTTTTCCCTTTTAGATTACGATGGCTGGAGCTGGAGAATTTGTTGAAACTGGGGGTCGCACTGGGCGTCGTGGCAGGCCTCGTCTTGTCCGGCAACCCTCGGTGGAAGAAGCTTCCCACACCGAAGATGAAGGAAGCGCAGCTGGAGGAGACCAGAACAACAACGAAGAAGTTCAACTTAGCCCTGCAGTTCAAGCAGCCATTGTTCAAGCTGTAGTTGCTGCTGTGAAGAACCTGAATCCCGAAGGGTCTGCTGGAAGCCGTGAACGAACCGTTGAAGGGGCAGGTGGTAATAATAGAAAGAATGACGAGAGGGAAAGGGATAACTCGAGTGAGGTAAAGTCTGTGAAAGATGATGAAAGGAAGAGGGGCCGAGGCGGTTGCAACTATAAGTCCTTCAAAGGTTGTGACCCGCCTAAGTTGACTGGTTTGGGAGACGCAATCGCTACTCTTCAGTGGATAACCGCCATGGATAAGGTTATCCGCATTAGCGAGTGTCGTCCTGACCAAGCAGTGGGTTATGCCACTCAGTCATTTGAAGATGAGGCCATGTACTGGTGGGAAACGGTCGAACAAAGGAAGACCCGAGAGGAGATTAAGGCCATGAGGTGGGATGACCTTAAGGAGTTAGTGATGAAAAGGTTCTGTGCTGATGCTGAGGTTGAGAGGGCCGAGATGAAGTTTCTGAATCTAAAGGCGGACAAGATGACACATCGTGAGTACACCACTGAATTCAACCGCATGTCTAGGTTGGTACCTGACATGGTGAACACTGAGGCGAAACGGATCAAGTGCTACGTTAGAGGACTTCCCCAGAAGGTCCGCATGTTGGTCAGGGCCAACAAACCTGTTACCTTTGAGTCTGCGGTCGAGTTGGCGGAGATAGTCTATGATGATCTGGCGGCGGATGATGTGGGAGTGGAAGATGAGGGAAAAGGGAAAGGAACTAAAAGAGCTGGGGATATCGTGGAACATGCAGGGAGAAGGACACAGAAGATGGCAGGGAGTGGAGCATGTAAGGTGTGTGGAAAGATGCACTTGGGGGAATGCAAGGCTGGTCCAAACCAGTGCTACCGATGTGGGAGGGAGGGGCACCTCTCCCGTGAATGCACCGAGGACCAGAAGTGTTATAGGTGTGGTAAGTCAGGTCACATAGCTAGGGAGTGTAGAGAAGCCGTGGCAGTGAGGGAAGGAAGAGGAAACGCGTGAAGGGATGGTCTATTAGCTGCTGAGGAGGTTGCAGGAGAATAAGTGGCATGTCACAGTTGTTTTATGTTTAGTAGTTAAAGAGTGTTTTATGTTACAGTTGAACCTATGTTGTTTAGCAAGCTTGAATGATTTCCTTTTATGTTATGAAGTACTTGTGACTTCTTGTGCTTTAGTATGAACGATCTATGAATTTAACTTGAATGCATGTTGGTTATAATAAATAGTTGTGTGATGGTAAAGCGTGTAAATATAAGAAGTTTTCCGTTTATAGGGAATAAGTTAGGTTTCGGGGGCGAAACCTCTTTAAGGAGGGAAGACTTGTAACATCCCGAAATTTTTATATTGATAAATAAAAGAAAGTTATGTTTAGTAATTTCACGTTTTAGTTATTTAATGTCGAGTAAGGAACGGGTCTTGGGCTTAGTTATTTTATGAACTCGGCCTGTCTCGACCCGTAGGAAGCCAACCCGAGCCTAACCAAACCCGTAGTATATAAACGAAAGTTCTTGACACTTCCACCATTTTCACCATCTTCCTTCACTTACACCCACACAAACACTCTCATTTCTAGAGAGAGAAGCTAGAGAGAGAAAGTTCTCAAATCACAAATCCGAGTCCACAATCTTGTTCCTAATCGTTTTTGGTAAGTCCCTCTTGAAAATCATCCGTTTTCATAACCATTTTCGAGCTCAAATCGAGCAAAAACTCCCTATTTTCGTAACTTGAGTTTTCGGGTCAAAAACCGCCTTGTTTTGATGTCAAAATGCAAGCTTTTGTGTTTAAAAGTACAAGGAATCGATAGCCCTTTCAATCCCGAGCATTTCCATGTCAAAAACTTCGATTTTGGGTCAAAAATCTGGAAAATCTGGAAAACCCGTGGGTTTCTCCGTCGCCCAGCTTGAAGGAGTCGAATCAGACTCATTCGATCGAACCAGTCGATCGAATCAGTCCATTCGATCGAATGCGTAGATCGAACAAGTCCAGTCGACCGAATAGGGAAGCAACCGAATAGTCTCCAACTCATTCGATCGAATGAGTTTTGTATTCGATCGAATGAGTGTTGTATTCGATCGAACGTGTTCCTATTCGATCGAACGTGTTCCTGTTTGATCGAACGTGTTTCTATTCGATCGAACGTGTTCCTATTCGATCGAACGTGTTCCTATTCGATCGAACGTGTTCCTATTCGATCGAATTAAGCCAGAACCAAGCTGTTTCCGAGTTCGCCTAAGGTTTAACTTCGCCTGAAGCGAAGTTCGTTTATAAAATGAATTAAAAACCTAATGGAAAATGTGTTAAGGCAGTTATCGAAAACGAGTAGTAGTAGTTAATTGATATGTGTAAATATTATACAGTTAGCCGAGCCCAGTTAAAGAAAGGAATTTCAATCAACGGAGAACGTAACCGTATTCAGGTGAGTTTCTAGCCCCATTTCCTTGTTATGTTTTCGGGGCTGTGTGCATACTCGATGTGAAGTGTGAATCCACTTACTTTAAGTGGTAAGTGTATGCTATAGATGTTATATGAGGTATATATTTATAATGCTTGTCGGTACGTGAACGATCTTCGGATAT
The DNA here is from genome assembly GCF_021521415.1 of Bidens hawaiensis. Classification (NCBI taxonomy): domain Eukaryota; kingdom Viridiplantae; phylum Streptophyta; class Magnoliopsida; order Asterales; family Asteraceae; genus Bidens; species Bidens hawaiensis. The sequence continues at coordinate 725,875 of NW_027491525.1, forward strand.
TGCACGTATCGCCAAGGATAGCGATTGCCAAGTGGTTGATAGTGTGTATGAATGATGTGATGTGACTTGTTCACTACGTAAATACTAAACTAATATGAGTGTGACCAAGGCAGGTTGAGGTAGAGTGTGTTAGAGGTAGCAGGAGTCTAGTAAGGGTGTTAGTGGCATAGCGTGGGTGCGTGATAGGGAAAGCCTATACGTGCCTTCGTTATTAAGTGGCATAGCGTGAGTGCGTGATAGGGAAAGCCTATACGTGCCTTCGTTATTAAGTGGCATAGCGTGAGTGCGTGATAGGGAAAGCCTATACGTGCCTTCGCTATTAAGTGGCATAGCGTGAGTGCGTGATAGGGAAAGCCTATACGTGCCTTCGTTATTAAGTGGCATAGCGTGAGTGCGTGATAGGGAAAGCCTATACGTGCCGTTGTAATTAAGTGGCTAAGCTGTAGGGGTAATTAAGTGGTTAAACAGTGGCATGTTAGACAGTGGACTATGTGTCTTCGGATACGTATATATATATTGTATGAAGTGGTTGTATGATAAGTTGCTTGATTAACTAGAACTCACTCAGCGTAGCTGACTTTTAGTATGCACGCAGGTGAGCTGATTATAGAGTTAGCATGAGGATGACACACGGCATGGATTGAACGGCTGGCATCTGAAGAAAGAAGTAAAGATGTTTTAAATATAAAGTTTTGTGTTATGGTATCAAAGAAAAGATTGAATGACTTGTAACAAATGATTGATGTTTTATATTCCGCGAAAAGTTTTAATAAACTCTGATTTGAAGAACTGTGTTTATGAGTAAATCCGACGCGAAAGTAGGGCTTCCGGTAACGGGGCCTTACACCTTTGCCACCCAGTTCTTACCAACAATACCTTTATTTTTTATAATAAATATAATTTTATTTAACATTCGAAGATACACCACTTCAGAATTATTTTTGACATATTCCTAGTTTCATTTTTTCATTTAAAACTACTTCCAAATTATTATATTCATAATCAGACAATGAATCATAAGACCAACATGAACTCGATGAAACAACAACTTGGTCATAAACTTGATTAACAAATTCATTTAAAGACTCAACAGAATGTTTACCAACTTGATTAAAAATTTCATTTAAAGACTAAGCAGCTTGGTTATTAGTTGGATTAACAACTTGTTCAATCGGTGGTTTAAAATTTTCATTACTTTTAACCTTTGCCACACAGTTCTGACCAACAATACTTTAATTTTATAATACAAATAATTTTATTTAACATTCGAAGATACACCACTTCAGAATTCTTTTTGTCATATTCCTAATTTCATTTTTTCATTTAAAACATCCTCCAAATTATTATATTCATAATCAGACAATGAATCATCAGACCAACATGAACACGATGAAACAACAACTTGGTCATAAACTTGATTAACAAATTCATTTAAAGACTCAACAGATTGTTTATCAACTTGATTAAAAATTTCATTTAAAGACTAAGTAGCTTGGTTATTAGTTAGATTAACAACTTATTCAATCGGTGGTATAAAATTTTCATTACTTTATCCTCTGCCACCCAGTTCTTACCAACAATACCTTTATTTTTTATAATAAATATAATTTTATTTAACATTCGAAGATACACCACTTCAGAATTATTTTTGACATATTCCTAGTTTCATTTTTTCATTTAAAACTACCTCCAAATTATTATATTCATAATCAGACAATGAATCATCAGACCAACATGAACTCGATGAAACAACAACTTGGTCATAAACCTGATTAACAAATTCATTTAAAGACTAAGTAGCTTGGTTATTAGTTGGATTAACAACTTATTCAATCGGTGGTATAAAATTTTCATTACTTTATCCTTTGCCACCCAGTTCTTACCAACAATACCTTTATTTTTTATAATAAATATAATTTTATTTAACATTCGAAGATACACCACTTCTGTCACACCCTCAAAATCCACTAACGGAGTTTTACCGTCAGAGGGTGTGAACTGGCAGGATCGGAATCATTAGTTATAACCAAACCAAAGAAAACGTTTAAATGAAAAATAAGTGCGGAAGCGTAAAACCTTAATTCAAAAGTTGCGTCACGCAGGACGACTTAAAACCAAATGTAAATGTTAAAATTAAGTTTGCAGAGTAAGATGTTTAACAATTAATGCATGCTCCTAAACCGCGCGCCCGCCTCGGCTACCTGAGAATAACATACTAAAAGTGTCAACACAAGGTTGGTGAGTTCACAAGTTAAATAAGGTAAATTGTTTAGCGTTTTGCGTAACCTCGTTACGATGTTTAAATGTTGCGTAACCCCGTTACGACGTTTGAGTGTGTAACCACGTTACAGCGTTTAAGTGTTGCGTAACCCCGTTACGGCGTTTGAGGGTGTAACCACGTTACAGCGTTTAAGTGTTGCATTACCAGATAGTGTTATGTCAAATTATATATCGATAGGTAGCTAATCTATACAACAAGTATCGCTAAGTGGTTCGCGACCGAAGCTGACTGTTTATCAAGTGCCCGTCACCAGGTCCTCCAGACCATGGTAAGTGTTAGCCAAAATTTACACCCACTCAACCTCCAGTTGAGCTTAGCGTCGGGCGGGGTTTGTCAAACCCAGTAGTACTGCTCAACAATGACTCGCTATTATCCAATATTAAACGGTTCGATGTGAATGAAGGACTTTAGTTAACGCGTTTGCCACTTAGTCTTTACAAGTGATATATAATCTATATTAACAAAATCTTAAATGCGTTTTCGGAGTATGTTATCTCCCCCAAGTGAAAAGCGTTTAAAAAGTTTAAAAGGGGAAAGTGAAACTCACTGTTTGCGAAGAATATTCCAAATTAGATCACCGAGTGATGCGCGTCGTAGAAAACTCTCTAGCGTTCTAAAATAACAAAGAGATTTTCTAAGTATCGGAACGTTTAACGAGTCTCTAGACTCGGCACATAATACCTATGCACGTATCATGTTTCGTGTTTCGTTTGTGAACCGTGTGTGATTTAAACAAGTACAATTGTGATACGATACACGAGTGAGCAATTACTTTCGTGTCATGTATTAATAACATACTTACAAGCAATTATTCCCGTAAGGGCATTTTGGTCAACAAACAAAGACTAACTAACTATTATTCCCCATAAGGGCAATTTGGTCAATTCATGGCAATCAACTAGCAATTATTCCCCGCAAGGGTATTTTGGTCAAAATACCACAATTATATAAAAACTATCATATTTCATGCATTCCTATACAACTCAGCAGCTAGTTTCATTGTGACAGAATTTCTACTTGAAAGATTGTACTATTTCACCGATCATATCATCTCAATTAATTCACCAAAAATCACCACTGAAACATACATGTCTTAGGTTTCCAGAACATATTTTATATTATTTTTATTCCATATAGATTTCTCATAATGATCAAAACACTACAGTAAACTCATATCAGTCAGATTCATGCACAACAGAATGTTATTTGCAATTCCCGGTAAACGAAAAATCCAATAAATGCAAGACCACTTGGGTTTGGTTCCTAACTCAGTGAGTCAACTTCCAGAAGTGGAACCAACCCAATTGGCCTCGTAGTTCATGAGATATAGAATTTACAATATAACCTAACAGCAGGTCTAACAGCTCAGCTTTGCATCACGTTTTTGTAAAATCATAAAAGTATACTTCCACTTATCCAAAAATTACGAATTTATACTTTATAGAAACTAGACTCAACCTAGTTTACTGCAGTACTCACAATCTCAATCAATTTTCACGTTTACACTTCGTTACAGTCAGTTAAACATCGTATATATATTCTGTCCAGAATCTGTTCACATCAAAACTCAACATCATAACAATCTATGAACTATCATGCATCCATATAACCCTCTAGACACCATAACTACTATCCATGCATATAAATCACACCATACATACAAGATTAGGGTTTGTGTTTTAATTCAAATCAAGAACAACAATCAATCATGCAACAACATCAATCTAGTTATCAATCTATTATCCAACTAACAACTATCATATTGATCACATACATACATATAATCGGCTGAGTTAGGGTTTACATACAACCCATTAAATATCAAAATTACACAACAAGGAGGTAAGAGATGATCAAGTATACCTTCCTAGCACCTAGTTCTTGGATTAATCTCTTGATTGATGTGTGTGTGTGTGATGAAGGTGGACGGCAGCCGTGGATCAAGAGAGGGAGAGAGAGCCGATTTAGGGTTGTAGGTTAATAATAAGTTAGGGTTTGTTTATTAGTGATGTATTTATAATAATACAAGTTACACTCTAGTCCCTCTTCTTTCCAAGTGTTGTTTTTCTAGAACATTCCATCATACTTGCCCAATAAGTTAACATGACCATAGTTTTATCACATAGCACATAATCCTAACACATAATAATCACATAATTATTGTTTTTACGTTTATCGTTTATTTATCAATCGTTTGCGTCAACTCGTTTGCGTTTCGGTGCAAATCCCGAAAGACTACACATGTAGTAAGTGTTACGCGTCATTTAAACCCTAGTTTAAATGCAATGAAGTGTACGTTATAGATTCAACGATCTTAAAGTTTGAATTGACGGAGTTGAGTTAACGGAGTTAACCTGAAATTGACGATTGTCACATCATTCCCATGTTAAAGAATTTTCGTCCCGAAAATTTGAGTCAAGTCGTGATGAAAGTCTGAAAGAGTAAGAAGAAAAATTTTCAGTTTGTCATATCATCCCCTAGTAAAAAGAAATTTCGTCCCGAAATTTAATTCATACCTTCGGTGATGTTTGACGGTTTGCCGGGTTTCGCGGTTTTCGGTGTTTGGTTAGCCCTTCAAAAAGGTGAGGATACTTTTTCATCATTTGATCCTCGCGTTCCCACGTGAACTCCGGTCCACGTCTCGAGTTCCAACGAACTTTAACGATTGGAATTTTGCTGTGTTTGAGTGTTTTGGTTTCCCAATCCAAAACTTCGACTGGTTCCTCAATGAACCGTAACTGTTCATCAACTTGCAGTTCCTCCAAAGGGACTACTTGGGTTTCATCAGATAGGCATTTCTTCAAATTTGATACGTGGAATACATCGTGTACGCCACTGAGTTCTGTTGGTAGGTCCAGTCGGTACGCCACCGGACCAATGCGCTCAGTTATCCGGTACGGACCAACATACCGTGGGTTGAGTTTGTTTCGCTTACCAAAGCGAACTACACCTTTCCAAGGTGAGACTTTGAGTAACACCCGATCGTTTACTTGAAATTCGAGAGGTTTTCGGCGCTTGTCGGCGTAACTCTTTTGGCGATCCCGTGCTGCTGCCATGCGATTTCGGATTTGAACAATCTTTTCCGAGGTTTCGAGTACCAGTTCTGGACCAGTGATTTGGCTGTCACCCACCTCTGCCCAGCAGAGTGGTGATCGACACTTCCGTCCGTACAGCGCTTCAAACGGCGCTGCCTTAATACTTGCGTGGTAGCTGTTATTATACGAAAACTCTACCAAGGGTAAGTGGGGTTCCCAACTTTTTCCGAAATCTAAAACGCATGCACGCAACATATCCTCCAGGGTCTGAATAGTCCGTTCACTTTGCCCATCCGTCTGAGGATGGTATGCTGTACTCATATCGAGACGTGTGCCCAGTGCGCTTTGCAGCGACTTCCAAAAGTGTGAGGTAAAACGAGAATCTCGATCGGAAATGATCGAGACAGGCACTCCGTGTCTAGACACCACTTCTTTCATGTATACTCGAGTCAGTCTTTCCATTTTGTCCGTTTCCTTAATCGCTAGGAAATGTGCCGATTTAGTCAACCGGTCAACGATCACCCAGATGGTATCGCATCCCGTCGGTGTCTTAGGCAAACCCGTAATAAAATCCATTGAGATGTGCTCCCATTTCCACATTGGGAGTTCCGGTTGTTGCAGTAGACCAGATGGTTTCTGGTATTCAATCTTGACTCTGGCACAAGTCAAGCATTTGCTCACGTAGGTGGCAATGTCGGCTTTCATGTTCGGCCACCAGTAAAGTGCCTTTAAATCATGATACATTTTATCTGAGCCAGGGTGGATAGAATATCGGGACTTGTGAGCTTCGTCCATCACTAGAGTTCTCAACTCTCCGTATCGTGGAACCCAAATCCGGTTCTCAAAATATCGGACCCCGTCCGATCTGGTTTCAAGTTGCTTGTTCATGCCCCGCATGAGTTCCGATGGAAGATTTTCATCTTTCAAAGCTTCCAGTTGCGCATCGCGAATCTGATCGGGTAAGCTGGCATGAATCGTAAGTTGCAATGCTCTTACTCGTCTGGGTTTTTCTGTTTCTTTTCTGCTGAGGGCGTCGGCCACCACATTGGCCTTGCCAGGGTGGTACTTGATGGCACAATCATAATCTTTAAGCAGCTCGACCCAACGACGCTGTCGCATGTTCAGCTCTTTCTGATCGTAGATATGTTGGAGACTCTTGTGGTCGGTGTAAATGGTAAACTTGGTACCGTACAAGTAATGCCTCCATATCTTAAGAGCAAACACCACAGCTCCGAGTTCCAAATCATGGGTCGTGTAGTTCTTCTCGTGAACCCGTAGTTGTCTAGAGGCGTAGTCTATAACCTTCTCGAGTTGCATCAGCACACAACCGAGACCTTGTATAGATGCGTCACAGTGTACCTCAAAGTTTTCCGTTCCCTCGGGGAGGGCTAAAATAGGGGCGCTACAAAGCTTGGTTTTCAATAGTTGGAAAGCGGATTCTTGCGCGTCACCCCAGTTGTACTTAGTGCCCTTGTGAGTCAAAGCGGTGAGGGGTTGAGCAATCTTTGAAAATCCCTCGATGAAACGCCGATAGTAGCCGGCCAGTCCTAGGAATTGTCGCACTTCAGTCGGAGTCTTAGGTGCTTCCCAGTTTTTGATGGCCTCTACCTTACCGGGATCGACATGGATACCATTCTCGTTGATCACATGTCCTAAAAAGTGAACCTCGCGAAGCCAAAATTCACATTTCGAGACTTTAGCATACAGTTGTTCCTTCTTCAGTAGTTCCAGAATTATCCTTAAGTGCTCTTCGTGGTCAGTCTCGTTCTTGGAGTAGACAAGAATATCATTGATGAAAACAATCACGAACTTGTCGAGGTACGCCTTGCATACTCGATTCATGAGATCCATAAATACGGCTGGCGCGTTGGTTAGGCCAAAAGGCATAACCGAGAACTCGTAGTGACCATACCGTGTTCTGAAAGCCGTCTTTGAAATATCTTCTTCGCGCACTCTCAACTGGTGGTAACCGGATCGTAGATCGATCTTCGAGTAGTAACTCGATCCCTGAAGCTGGTCAAATAAATCATCAATTCGGGGTAAAGGATAACGGTTCTTGACCGTCACCTTGTTCAACTCCCGGTAGTCGATGCACATCCGAAAAGTCCCGTCTTTCTTTCGGACAAACAAGACAGGGGCTCCCCATGGCGATGAGCTAGGTCGGATAAAACCCTTATCCAACAAATCTTGCAACTGAGTGGACAACTCCTGAAGTTCCGCCGGTGCGAGTCGATACGGGGCTCGTGCTATGGGTGCTGCACCGGGTGTCAACTCGATTTGGAATTCGACTTGACGAATAGGAGGGAGTCCGGGCAAATCCTCCGGGAAAACTTCCGGAAAGTCTCGCACAACCGGTATGTCTTCAATTCGTTTCTCCTCCGCGGGTTTCTCAACAATCTGCGCCAAAATTGCCGGATGACCCTTTCGTAGATACTTCTGTGCTTTCATAAGGGTGATGATGCTGTTGGTCATGCCGCTTCTCTCGCCTCGGACCGAAATGATCTCGCCGGAAGGGGTGGTAATATGGACTATTTTATCATGGCATATAATCTCCGCTCGGTTCTCGGATAACCAGTCCATGCCGACAACGACATCGAAACTACTAAGCGTAAAAGGAATAAGGTCGATGTCAAAAACATGACCTGACAGTTTCAACTTACATCCCGCAAGTATATGAGTTGTTACTACAGTTTTACCATTAGCTAATTCAACAGGAAACTTAGCGTCTAACGGGGTTGGAGTAAGGTCTAAAAGTTGGCTAAAGGCTTTCGACACAAAACTCCTATCAGCTCCAGTGTCAAACAAAATGGAAGCAAAATAATCGTTTACAGGGAACTTACCGGACACCACATGCGGATCATTGCGGGCTTGACCCGATCGAATCACAAACGCTCTTCCTTTGCCATTTCCTCCACCGTTAGTGCCACTTCCATTGCCCCCATTGTTGTCATTATGTTTCAGCTTGGGGCAATCCTTCCGGAAATGACCTTCCTGTCCACATTCAAAACATCCCTTAGTCGTCATCGGTTGCTTAGGAGCACCCTTTGCCGCAAGGTCTCCTCTACATTCTTTCGCTTGGTGACCTATCTTTCCGCATCTTTGACACTTGACACGGTCACACTGGCCAACATGATGATAGTTGCACCTGTTGCACTTTGGATACTTCCCAGCATATCCGCTCGAAACCTGCCCGCTACCGTTGTTGTTGGAGTTGTTGTTGTTGTGATTCTAAGTGTTAAAGCTCCGGGTGAACTCGGGTTTACGGTAGTGTTGTTGCGGTGGGAGGTTCGAGGATGAAGATCTGGTGTTGTCGAACTTTCTCTTCCCGCTGTTCGGGTTGCTGTTGTTGTTACTGTTGCTGGCGTGGTCATTACTCGGGTTGTCACGGGCTTTAACAGTCGAACCCCTCGGTGGTAACGCACCCTGGGTCACAGCCTGATCCGTCAGTTTGTGAGCCAAACGGATCGCTTGTTGGATCGTGGCTGGTCTGGAAGACGTCACCATACCCTGAATCTGTGGTGCTAACCCATCAATGTACATCTCTATTCTCTTGCTCGGCGGATCCACCATCCGCGGACACATCACTGCCAACTCGTGCGAACGAGTAGTGTAGGCTTCAATCTCTGAACCCACCATTTTCAACGACCAAAACTCCGACTCTAACTTCGAAATTTCTTCCCTCGGACAGTACTCCTCTCGCATCATGTTTTTGAACTCCTCCCAGTTCATCGCGTTAGCCAGTTCCAATCCAAGGATCTGGACGTTCGAATTCCACCAAGTGAGGGCGGAATCCTCAAGTGTCCCAGCAGCGAATTTGACCCTACTGGCAGGGGGACAGTTACACATCTCAAAGGCCGACTCGGCCTTCTCAGCCCAACGCAGGAAGCCTATAGCTCCCTCAGTGCCCTTAAACGTACTGGGCTTGCAGTCACGGTAGTTCTTGAAGGTACACGTTCCATTCGGACCTCCTGTTTGATTCTGAACGTGTGCGGCTAAAGCGGCCGCAACATGGTCATTCAGCAGAGTTTGGAGTTCAGCTGCAGTCATGCTGATGTTACCACGTCCTCGTCCAGCGTTTCTTCCAGCCATTTCCTAGAATCACAGTATAAAGATGTTAAACATGAATTTTTCTTTCATATACAACACACCATACATGTAATGAAAAGATAAGTAAGAAAGAAATAAGAGACAACATCACATCACAACCACACATTAGTCTAAATAAAAAAATTCATGATTAAAACCATTGTATCCGCCACAAAGTATTTCCAATCAATCCTCAATTCATAGAAAAATAATAGTTAGGATGGAGACAACCCCTCCATCTAAGCATCATCATTACTAGATGTCGTCATCTGAGGACACCTCTGAGTGTGCCTCCTCCTCAGCCGGTTCTTCCTCCGGTTCTTCTTCGGGATCTTCCTCGGGATCTTCTTCGGGATCTTCCTCAGGCTCCTCTTCGGGATCTTCTTCAGGTTCTACTTCAGGCTCTGCCCCAGGCTCGGCCTCAGGCTCTGCCTCAGGGTCGGCTGCGTTCTGAGCAATCTGCATTTGTAGGATATCGCAACGCTCTAACGCTATTTCGGTTCGGGTCCTTGCTTCTTGGAGTTGCTCTTTCAAGTCTATCATTTCGGCTTGCATCTTCATCATAACCTTCGTTTGTTGATCACTAGCCCCTTGCATATCCTTCATTGCCGCCGCCATGCGGGCAATCTCCTCCTTAGTCTCGGTTTCGTCTTTTAACAATCTGGAAACGTTCTCTCTCGTGTAGCGCATGTAACCCACATCACGCTCCAAACATGAAACAACGGCTGCGAGAACTCTCTCTACAGGTTCGGTTATGGGTGGTAGGGTGTTGGGATAAGCAGGGTGGTTCGGGTGTGGCAATGGGGGAACTTGTTCACGGTAGACCATACATCTGATCATGTTGGTGGGCCGGGAATGCCCGGCTTATCAATTTATCCGGTAAACTACTAGGGGCTCTGATACCAATCTGTCACACCCTCAAAATCCACTAACGGAGTTTTACCGTCAGAGGGTGTGAACTGGCAGGATCGGAATCATTAGTTATAACCAAACCAAAGAAAACGTTTAAATGAAAAATAAGTGCGGAAGCGTAAAACCTTAATTCAAAAGTTGCGTCACGCAGGACGACTTAAAACCAAATGTAAATGTTAAAATTAAGTTTGCAGAGTAAGATGTTTAACAATTAATGCATGCTCCTAAACCGCGCGCCCGCCTCGGCTACCTGAGAATAACATACTAAAAGTGTCAACACAAGGTTGGTGAGTTCACAAGTTAAATAAGGTAAATTGTTTAGCGTTTTGCGTAACCTCGTTACGATGTTTAAATGTTGCGTAACCCCGTTACGACGTTTGAGTGTGTAACCACGTTACAGCGTTTAAGTGTTGCGTAACCCCGTTACGGCGTTTGAGTGTGTAACCACGTTACAGCGTTTAAGTGTTGCATTACCAGATAGTGTTATGTCAAATTATATATCGATAGGTAGCTAATCTATACAACAAGTATCGCTAAGTGGTTCGCGACCGAAGCTGACTGTTTATCAAGTGCCCGTCACCAGGTCCTCCAGACCATGGTAAGTGTTAGCCAAAATTTACACCCACTCAACCTCCAGTTGAGCTTAGCGTCGGGTGGGGTTTGTCAAACCCAGTAGTACTGCTCAACAATGACTCGCTATTATCCAATATTAAACGGTTCGATGTGAATGAAGGACTTTAGTTAACGCGTTTGCCACTTAGTCTTTACAAGTGATATATAATCTATATTAACAAAATCTTAAATGCGTTTTCGGAGTATGTTATCTCCCCCAAGTGAAAAGCGTTTAAAAAGTTTAAAAGGGGAAAGTGAAACTCACTGTTTGCGAAGAATATTCCAAATTAGATCACCGAGTGATGCGCGTCGTAGAAAACTCTCTAGCGTTCTAAAATAACAAAGAGATTTTCTAAGTATCGGAACGTTTAACGAGTCTCTAGACTCGGCACATAATACCTATGCACGTATCATGTTTCGTGTTTCGTTTGTGAACCGTGTGTGATTTAAACAAGTACAATTGTGATACGATACACGAGTGAGCAATTACTTTCGTGTCATGTATTAATAACATACTTACAAGCAATTATTCCCGTAAGGGCATTTTGGTCAACAAACAAAGACTAACTAACTATTATTCCCCATAAGGGCAATTTGGTCAATTCATGGCAATCAACTAGCAATTATTCCCCGCAAGGGTATTTTGGTCAAAATACCACAATTATATAAAAACTATCATATTTCATGCATTCCTATACAACTCAGCAGCTAGTTTCATTGTGACAGAATTTCTACTTGAAAGATTGTACTATTTCACCGATCATATCATCTCAATTAATTCACCAAAAATCACCACTGAAACATACATGTCTTAGGTTTCCAGAACATATTTTATATTATTTTTATTCCATATAGATTTCTCATAATGATCAAAACACTACAGTAAACTCATATCAGTCAGATTCATGCACAACAGAATGTTATTTGCAATTCCCGGTAAACGAAAAATCCAATAAATGCAAGACCACTTGGGTTTGGTTCCTAACTCAGTGAGTCAACTTCCAGAAGTGGAACCAACCCAATTGGCCTCGTAGTTCATGAGATATAGAATTTACAATATAACCTAACAGCAGGTCTAACAGCTCAGCTTTGCATCACGTTTTTGTAAAATCATAAAAGTATACTTCCACTTATCCAAAAATTACGAATTTATACTTTATAGAAACTAGACTCAACCTAGTTTACTGCAGTACTCACAATCTCAATCAATTTTCACGTTTACACTTCGTTACAGTCAGTTAAACATCGTATATATATTCTGTCCAGAATCTGTTCACATCAAAACTCAACATCATAACAATCTATGAACGATCATGCATCCATATAACCCTCTAGACACCATAACTACTATCCATGCATATAAATCACACCATACATACAAGATTAGGGTTTGTGTTTTAATTCAAATCAAGAACAACAATCAATCATGCAACAACATCAATCTAGTTATCAATCTATTATCCAACTAACAACTATCATATTGATCACATACATACATATAATCGGCTGAGTTAGGGTTTACATACAACCCATTAAACATCAAAATTACACAACAAGGAGGTAAGAGATGATCAAGTATACCTTCCTAGCACCTAGTTCTTGGATTAATCTCTTGATTGATGTGTGTGTGTGTGATGAAGGTGGACGGCAGCCGTGGATCAAGAGAGGGAGAGAGAGCCGATTTAGGGTTGTAGGTTAATAATAAGTTAGGGTTTGTTTATTAGTGATGTATTTATAATAATACAAGTTACACTCTAGTCCCTCTTCTTTCCAAGTGTTGTTTTTCTAGAAAATTCCATCATACTTGCCCAATAAGTTAACATGACCATAGTTTTATCACATAGCACATAATCCTAACACATAATAATCACATAATTATTGTTTTTACGTTTATCGTTTATTTATCAATCGTTTGCGTCAACTCGTTTGCGTTTCGGTGCAAATCCCGAAAGACTACACATGTAGTAAGTGTTACGCGTCATTTAAACCCTAGTTTAAATGTAATGAAGTGTACGTTATAGATTCAACGATCTTAAAGTTTGAATTGACGGAGTTGAGTTAACGGAGTTAACCTGAAATTGACGATTGTCACAACTTCAGAATTATTTTTGACATATTCTATGACAAACTGAAAATCTCTCTTACTTTTTCAGGCTCTCATCACGACTCGACTCAAATTTTCGGGACGAAAATTCTTTAACATGGGAATGATGTGACAATCGTCAATTTTAGGTTAACCTCGTTAACTCAACTCTGTTAATTCAAACTTTAAGATCGTTGAATCTATAACGCATACTTCATTACATTTAAACTAGGGTTTAAATGACGCTTAACACTTACTACATGTGTAGTAGTCTTTCGGGATTTGCACCGAAACGCAAACGATTGAGGAATAAACGAAGCACACTAAAACACTAATGATATGATAACTATGTGTTAGGATTATGTGTTATATTATTGTCATGATTATGTGCAAGTTAGGATAGAATGTTCTAGAAAAACAACACTTGAAAGTAGAAGGACTAGAGTGTAACTTGTTTGTTTATAAATATATCACAAATAAACAAACCCTAACCTATTATTCTAAACCCACAAGACCCGATCGGCCCTCCCTTGTTCTCTCTTGGCTGCCGTCCACAAACACACACACATACACCATCAATTCAAGCCTTTGATTGAAGAACAAAGTGCTAGGAAGGTATATTTGATCATCCTTCACATCCTTGTTGATTGAATTTGATGTTTGTTGGGTTAATAACAAACCCTAGCTGGCCGATTTTGTTCATGCATATGATTAATATGATTGTTGTTATTTGGATAATGAATTGATAACTAGTTTGATAGTATTGCATGTTAATTGTTGTGTCCTTGATTGTGAGTTCAAATAAAACCCTAATCTTGTAGGTATGGTGTAATTGATATGCATGGATAGTAGTTATAGTGTCTAGAGGGTTATATGGATGCATGATAGTTCATAGATTGTTATTATGATGAGTTTTGATGTGAACAGATTCTGGACAGAACGTATATACGATGTTTAACTGACTGTAACGAAGTGTAAACGTGAAAATTGATTGAGATTGTAGGTACTGCAGTAAACTAGGTTGAGTCTAGTTTCTATGAAGTATAAATTCGTAATTTTTGGATAAGTGGAAGTATACTTTTATGATTTTACAAAAACGTGATGCAAAGCTGAGCTGTTAGACCTGCTGTTAGGTTATGTTGTAAATGTTATATCTCATGAACTACGAGACCAATTGGGTTGGTTCCACTTCTGGAGGTTGACTCACTGAGTTAGGAACCAAACCCAAGTGGTCTTGCATTTATTGGATTTTTCGTTTAACGGGAATTGCAAATAACATTCTGTTGCGCATGAATTTGACTGTTATGAGTTAGCTGTAATGTTTTGATCATTATGAACAATCTATATGGAATAAAAATAAGATAAAAGATGTTCTGGAAACCTAAGATATGTACGCCCCTGTGGTAATTTTTGGTAAATTAATTGAGACGTTATAATCGGTAAACTAGTGCAATCTTTCAAGTAGAAATTCTGTCATAACGAAACTAGCTGCTGAGTTGTATATGAATGCATGAAATATGATAGTTTTTATATAATTGTTGTATTTTGACCAAAATACCCTTGCGGGGAATAGTTGCTAGTTGATTGCCATGAATTGACCAAATTGCCCTTATGGGGAATAATGGTTAGTTAGTCTTTGTTTGTTGACCAAAATGCCCCTACGGGAATAATTGCTAATAAGTATGTTATTAATACGTGACACGAAAGTAATTGCTCACTCATGTATCGTATCACAATTTTACTTGTTTAAGTCACACACGATTCACAAACGAAACACGAAACATGTTACGTGCATAGGAATTATGTGCCGAGTCTAGAGACTCGTTAAACATTCCGATACTTAGAAAATCTCTTTGTTATTTTAGAACGCTAGAGAGTTTTCTACGACGCGCATCACTCGGTGATCTAGATCGGATATTCTTCGCAAACAGTGAGTTCACTTACCCCACTCTTAAACTGTTTTCAAACGTTTTTCACTTGGGGGAGATAACATACTCCGATAAACATATTTTCTGAGATAAACGCATATGAAAGATTTTGTTATAAATTATATATCACTTGTAAAGGCTAAGCGGCATACGTAACATTTGAAGTCCCACACATCGGACCGGTTAATATTTGGAATAGCGAGTCACTTTTGGGTAGTACTACTGGGTTTGACAAACCCCACCCGACGCTAAGCTCAACTGGAGGTTGAGTGGGTGTAAATTTTGGCTAACACTTACCATGGTCTGGAGGACCTGGTGACGGGCACTTGATAAACAGTCAGCTTCGGTCGCGAACCACTTAGCGATACTTGTTGTATAGATTAGCTACCTATC
This sequence comes from Bidens hawaiensis, assembly GCF_021521415.1. NCBI lineage: Eukaryota > Viridiplantae > Streptophyta > Magnoliopsida > Asterales > Asteraceae > Bidens > Bidens hawaiensis. The sequence goes on from NW_027491525.1 coordinate 741,205, forward strand.
GATATATAATTTGACATAACACTATCTGGTAATGCAAAACACTTAAACGCTGTAACGTGGTTACACACTTAAACGCTGTAACATGGTTACACACTCAAACGCTGTAACATGGTTACACACTCAAACGCTGTAACGTGGTTACACACTCAAACGTCGTAACGGGGTTACGCAACATTTAAACGTCGTAACGAGGTTACGCAAAACGCTAAACGATTTATTTTATTTTACTTGTGAACTCACCAACCTTGTGTTGACACTTTTAGTATGTTATTCTCAGGTAGCCGAGGCGGGCGCGCGGTTTAGGAGCATGCATTAATTGAAAACATCTTTACTCTGCAAACTTAATTTTAACATTTACATTTGGTTTTAAGTCGTCCTGCGTGACGCAACTTTTGAATTAAGGTTTTACGCTTCCGCACTTACTTTCATTTAAACGTTTTTCTTTGGTTTGGTTATAACTAATGATTCCGATCCTGCCAGTTCACACCCTCTGACGGTAAAACTCCGTTAGTGGATTTTGAGGGTGTGACAGATTGGTATCAGAGCCATTGGTTATAGCGAACTAGAAACTGCATGCATACTAGACTATAACCGCGACGACCCATTAGTTATAATGATACGCACTGCATAGGTTTGTGTAGTCTTGAAATCTTTTTTCCTTACCTCCTTCACTCATACGCGCGCATATACACGGCTTACCTGTAGAAATGTCGACGCCACCCTCATCATCATCCGATTCGATGACGCATGCTCACGGGAAGGAACCGCAGTTACCTACTGCCTCGCCACCCCGTGTAGTCCCGGAACTCGAAGCTCCTGCACCAAAGAGGTACCGCCTATCCGGAGGCTTGTATGACAACAACGTTAGCTGGGAATGGTACCCCAACATGATCAGACGTATGGTCTACCGTGAACAAGTTCTCCCATTGCCTCACCCGAACCACCCTGCTTACCCTAACACCCTACCACCCATAACCGAACCCGTGGAGCGAGTTCTCGCAGCTGTCGTCTCTTGTTTGGAGCGTGATGTGGGTTACATGCGCTACACAAGAGAGAACGTTTCCAGATTGTTAAAAGACGAAACCGAGAATAAGGAGGAGATTGCCCGCATGGCAGCGGCAATGAAAGAAATGCAAGGGGCTAGTGATCAACAGATGAAGGTTATGATGAAGATGCAAGCCGAAATGATAGACTTGAAAGAGCAACTCCAAGAAGCAAGGACCCGAACTGAGATAGCGTTAGAACGTTGCGATATCCTACAAATGCAACTTGCTCAGAACGCAGCAGAACCTGAGGCAGAGCCTGAGGCCGAGCCCGAGGCAGAGCCTGAAGTAGAACCTGAAGAAGATCCCGAAGAGGAGCCTGAGGAGGATCCCGAGGAAGATCCCGAGGAGGAACCCGAAGAAGAACCGGAGGAAGAACCGGCTGAGGAGGAGGCACATTCAGAGGTGTCCTCAGATGACGACATCTAGTGATGATGACACTTAGATGGAGGGGTTGTCTCCATCCGAACTATTATTTTTCTATGATTTTAAGGATTGATTGGAAATACTTTGTAGCGAATACAATGGTTTTAATCATGAATTTTTATTTAGACTAATATGTGGTTGTGATGTGATGTTGTTTCTTATTTTTTTTCTTACCTATCTTTTATTACATGTATGGTGTGTTGTATATGAAAGAAAAATTCATGTTTAACATTTTATACTGTGATTCTAGGAAATGGCCGGAAGAAACGCTGGACGAGGACGTGGTAACATCAGCATGACTGCAGCTGAACTCCAAACTCTGCTGAATGACCATGTTGCTGCCGCTTTAGCTGCACACGTTCAAAATCAAACAGGAGGTCCGAATGGAACATGTACCTTCAAGAACTACTTAGACTGCAAGCCCAGTACGTTTAAGGGCACTGAGGGAGCTATAGACTTCCTGCGTTGGGCTGAGAAGGCCGAGTCGGCCTTTGAGATGTGTAATTGTCCCCCTGCCAGTAGGGTCAAATTCGCTGCTGGGACACTTGAGGATTCCGCCCTCACTTGGTGGAATTCGAACGTCCAGATCCTTGGATTGGAACTGGCTAACGCGATGAACTGGGAGGAGTTCAAAAACATGATGCGAGAGGAGTACTGTCCGAGGGAAGAAATTTCGAAGTTAGAGTCGGAGTTTTGGTCGTTGAAAATGGTGGGTTCAGAGATTGAAGCCTACACTACTCGTTCGCACGAGTTGGCAGTGATGTGTCCGCGGATGGTGGATCCGCCGAGCAAGAGAATAGAGATGTACATTGATGGGTTAGCACCACAGATTCAGGGTATGGTGACGTCTTCCAGACCAGCCATGATCCAACAAGCGATCCGTTTGGCTCACAAACTGACGGATCAGGCTGTGACCCAGGGTGCGTTACCACCGAGGGGTTCGACTGTTAAAGCCCGAGACAACCCGAGTAATGACCACGTCAGCAACAGTAACAACAACAGTAACCCGAACAGCGGGAAGAGAAAGTTTGACAACACCAGATCTTCATCCTCAAACCTCCCACCGCAACACCACTACCGTAAGCCCGAATTTACTCGGAGTTTCAACACTCAGAATCACAACAACAACAACAACGGTAGCGGGCAGGTTTCGAGCGGATATGTTGGGAAATATCCAAAGTGCAACAGGTGCAACTTTCATCATGTTGGTCAATGTGACCGTGTCAAGTGTCAAAGATGCGGAAAGATAGGTCATCAAGCGAAGGAATGTAGAGGAGACCTTGCGGCGAAGGGTGCTCCTAAGCCACCGATGACGACTAAGGGATGTTTTGAATGCGGACAGGAAGGTCATTTCCGTAAGGATTGCCCCAAGCTGAAACAGAATGACAATAATGGGGGTAATGGAAGTGGCAGTAACGGTGGAGGAAATGGCAAAGGAAGAGCGTTTGTGATTGGATCGGGTCAAGCCCGCAGAGATCCGCATGTGGTGTCTGGTAAGTTCCCTGTAAACGATTGTTTTGCTTCTGTTTTGTTTGACACTGGAGCTGATAGGAGTTTTGTGTCAAAGGCCTTTAGCCAACTTTTAAACCTTACTCCAACCCCGTTAGACGCTAAGTTTCCTGTTGAATTAGCTAACGGTAAAACTGTAATAACAACTCATATACTTGCGGGATGTAAGTTGAAACTGTCAGGTCATGTCTTTGACATCGACCTTATTCCTTTTACGCTTAGTAGTTTCGATGTCGTTGTCGGCATGAACTGGTTATCCGAGAACCGAGCGGAGATTATATGCCATGATAAGATTGTCCATATTACCACCCCTTCTGGCGAGATCATTTCGGTCCGAGGCGAGAGAAGCGGCATGACCACCAGCGTTATTACCCTTTTGAAGGCACAGAAGTATTTACGAAAGGGTCATCCGGCAATTTTGGCGCAGATTGTTGAGAAACCCGCAGAGGATAAACGAATTGAAGACATACCGGTTGTGCGAGACTTCCCGGAAGTTTTCCCGGAGGATTGACCTGGACTCCCTCCTATTCGTCAAGTCGAATTTCAGATCGAGTTGACACCCGGTGCAGCACCCATAGCACGAGCCCCGTATCGGCTCGCACCGGCGGAACTTCAGGAGTTGTCCACCCAGTTGCAAGATTTGTTGGATAAAGGTTTTATCCGACCTAGCTCATCGCCATGGGGAGCCCCTGTCTTGTTTGTCCGAAAGAAAGACGGGACTTTCCGAATGTGCATCGACTACCGGGAGTTGAACAAAGTGACGGTCAAGAACCGTTATCCTTTACCCCGAATTGATGATTTGTTTGACCAGCTTCAGGGATCGAGTTACTACTCGAAGATCGATCTACGATCCAGTTATCACCAGCTGAGAGTGCGCGAAGAAGATATTTCAAAAACGGCTTTCAGAACACGGTATGGTCACTACGAGTTTTCGGTTATGCCTTTTGGCCTAACCAACGCACCAGCCGTATTTATGGATCTCATGAATCGAGTATGCAAGGCGTACCTCGACAAGTTCGTGATTGTTTTCATTGATGATATTCTCGTCTACTCCAAGAACGAGACTGACCACGAAGAGCACTTAAGGATAATTCTGGAACTGCTGAAGAAGGAACAACTGTATGCTAAACTCTCGAAATGTTAATTTTGGCTTCGCGAGGTTCACTTTTTAGGACATGTGATCAACGAGAATGGTATCCATGTCGATCCCGGTAAGGTAGAGGCCATCAAAAACTGGGAAGCACCTAAGACTCCGACTGAGGTGCGACAATTCCTAGGACTGGCCGGCTACTATCGGCGTTTCATCGAGGGATTTTCAAAGATTGCTCAACCCCTCACCGCTTTGACTCACAAGGGCACTAAGTACAACTGGGGTGACGCACAAGAATCCGCTTTTCAACTGTTGAAAACCAAGCTTTGTAGCGCCCCTATTTTAGCCCTCCCCGAGGGAACAGAAAATTTTGAGGTACACTGTGACGCATCTATACAAGGTCTCGGTTGTGTGCTGATGCAACTCGAGAAGGTTATAGCCTACGCCTCTAGACAACTACGGGTTCACGAGAAGAACTACACGACCCACGATTTGGAACTCGGAGCTGTAGTGTTTGCTCTTAAGATATGGAGGCATTACTTGTACGGTACCAAGTTTACCATTTACACCGACCACAAGAGTCTCCAACATATCTACGATCAGAAGGAGCTGAACATGCGACAGCGTCGTTGGGTCGAGCTGCTTAAAGATTATGATTGTGCCATCAAGTACCACCCTGGCAAGGCCAATGTGGTGGCCGACGCCCTCAGCAGGAAAGAAACAGATAAACCCAGACGAGTGAGAGCATTGCAACTCACGATTCATGCCAGCTTACCCGATCAGATTCGCGATGCGCAACTGGAAGCTTTGAAAGATGATAATCTTCCATCGGAACTCATGCGGGGCATGAGCAAGCAACTTGAAACCAGATCGGACGGGGTCCGATATTTTGAGAACCGGATTTGGGTTCCACGATACGGAGAGTTGAGAACTCTAGTGATGGACGAAGCTCACAAGTCCCGATATTCTATCCACCCTGGCTCAGATAAAATGTATCATGATTTAAAGGAACTTTACGGGTGGCCGAACATGAAAGCCGACATTGCCACCTACGTGAGCAAATGCTTGACTTGTGCCAGAGTCAAGATAGAATACCAGAAACCATCTGGTCTACTGCAACAACCGGAACTCCCAATGTGGAAATGGGAACACATCTCAATGGACTTTATTACGGGTTTGCCTAAAACACCGACGGGATGCGATACCATCTGGGTGATCGTTGACCGGTTGACTAAATCGGCGCACTTCCTAGCGATTAAGGAAACAGACAAAATGGAAAGACTGACTCGTGTCTACATGAAGGAAGTAGTGTCGAGACACGGAGTGCCTGTCTCGATCATTTCCGATCGAGATTCTCGTTTTACCTCACACTTTTGGAAGTCGCTGCAAAGCGCACTGGGCACACGTCTCGATATGAGTACCGCATACCATCCTCAAACGGATGGGCAAAGTGAACGGACTATTCAGACCCTGGAGGATATGTTGCGTGCATGCGTTTTAGATTTCGGAAAAAGTTGGGAACCCCACTTACCCTTGGTAGAGTTTTCGTATAATAACAGCTACCACGCAAGTATTAAGGCAGCGCCGTTTGAAGCGCTATACGGACGGAAGTGTCGATCACCGCTCTGTTGGGCAGAGGTGGGTGACAGCCAAATCACTGGTCCGGAACTGGTACTCGAAACCTCGGAAAAGATTGTTCAAATCCGAAATCGCATGGCAGCAGCACGAGATCGCCAAAAGAGTTACGCCGACAAGCGCCGAAAACCTCTCGAATTTCAAGTAAACGATCGAGTGTTACTCAAAGTCTCACCCTGGAAAGGTGTGGTTCGCTTTGGTAAGCGAAACAAACTCAACCCACGATATGTTGGTCCGTACTGGATAACTGAGCGCATTGGTCCGGTGGCGTACCGACTGGACCTACCAACAGAACTCAGTGGCGTACACGATGTATTCCACGTATCAAATTTGAAGAAATGCCTATCCGATGAAACTCAAGTAGTCCCTTTGGAGGAACTGCAAGTTGATGAACAATTACGCTTCGTTGAAGAACCAGTTGAGGTTTTGGATTGGGAAACCAAAACGCTCAAGCACAGCAAAATTCCAATTGTTAAAGTTCGTTGGAACTCGAGACGTGGACCGGAGTTCACATGGGAACGCGAGGATCACATGATGAAAAAGTATCCTCACCTTTTTGAAGGGCTAACCAAACACCGAAAACCGCGAAACCCGGCAAACCGTCAAACATCACCGGAGGTATGAACTAAATTTCGGGACGAAATTTCTTTCTACTAGGGGATGATATGACAAACTGAAAATCTCTCTTACTTTTTCAGGCTCTCATCACGACTCGACTCAAATTTTCGGGACGAAAATTCTTTAACATGGGAATGATGTGACAATCGTCAATTTTAGGTTAACCTCGTTAACTCAACTCTGTTAATTCAAACTTTAAGATCGTTGAATCTATAACGCATACTTCATTACATTTAAACTAGGGTTTAAATGACGCTTAACACTTACTACATGTGTAGTAGTCTTTCGGGATTTGCACCGAAACGCAAACGATTGAGGAATAAACGAAGCACACTAAAACACTAATGATGTGATAACTATGTGTTAGGATTATGTGTTATATTATTGTCATGATTATGTGCAAGTTAGGATAGAATGTTCTAGAAAAACAACACTTGAAAGTAGAAGGACTAGAGTGTAACTTGTTTGTTTATAAATATATCACAAATAAACAAACCCTAACCTATTATTCTAAACCCACAAGACCCGATCGGCCCTCCCTTGATCTCTCTTGGCTGCCGTCCACAAACACACACACATACACCATCAATTCAAGCCTTTGATTGAAGAACAAAGTGCTAGGAAGGTATATTTGATCATCCTTCACATCCTTGTTGATTGAATTTGATGTTTGTTGGGTTAATAACAAACCCTAGCTGGCCGATTTTGTTCATGCATATGATTAATATGATTGTTGTTATTTGGATAATGAATTGATAACTAGTTTGATAGTATTGCATGTTAATTGTTGTGTCCTTGATTGTGAGTTCAAATAAAACCCTAATCTTGTAGGTATGGTGTAATTGATATGCATGGATAGTAGTTATAGTGTCTAGAGGGTTATATGGATGCATGATAGTTCATAGATTGTTATTATGATGAGTTTTGATGTGAACAGATTCTGGACAGAACGTATATACGATGTTTAACTGACTGTAACGAAGTGTAAACGTGAAAATTGATTGAGATTGTAGGTACTGCAGTAAACTAGGTTGAGTCTAGTTTCTATGAAGTATAAATTCGTAATTTTTGGATAAGTGGAAGTATACTTTTATGATTTTACAAAAACGTGATGCAAAGCTGAGCTGTTAGACCTGCTGTTAGGTTATGTTGTAAATGTTATATCTCATGAACTACGAGACCAATTGGGTTGGTTCCACTTCTGGAGGTTGACTCACTGAGTTAGGAACCAAACCCAAGTGGTCTTGCATTTATTGGATTTTTCGTTTAACGGGAATTGCAAATAACATTCTGTTGCGCATGAATTTGACTGTTATGAGTTAGCTGTAATGTTTTGATCATTATGAACAATCTATATGGAATAAAAATAAGATAAAAGATGTTCTGGAAACCTAAGATATGTACGCCCCTGTGGTAATTTTTGGTAAATTAATTGAGACGTTATAATCGGTAAACTAGTGCAATCTTTCAAGTAGAAATTCTGTCATAACGAAACTAGCTGCTGAGTTGTATATGAATGCATGAAATATGATAGTTTTTATATAATTGTTGTATTTTGACCAAAATACCCTTGCGGGGAATAGTTGCTAGTTGATTGCCATGAATTGACCAAATTGCCCTTATGGGGAATAATGGTTAGTTAGTCTTTGTTTGTTGACCAAAATGCCCCTACGGGAATAATTGCTAATAAGTATGTTATTAATACGTGACACGAAAGTAATTGCTCACTCATGTATCGTATCACAATTTTACTTGTTTAAGTCACACACGATTCACAAACGAAACACGAAACATGTTACGTGCATAGGTATTATGTGCCGAGTCTAGAGACTCGTTAAACATTCCGATACTTAGAAAATCTCTTTGTTATTTTAGAACGCTAGAGAGTTTTCTACGACGCGCATCACTCGGTGATCTAGATCGGATATTCTTCGCAAACAGTGAGTTCACTTACCCCACTCTTAAACTGTTTTCAAACGTTTTTCACTTGGGGGAGATAACATACTCCGATAAACATATTTTCTGAGATAAACGCATATGAAAGATTTTGTTATAAATTATATATCACTTGTAAAGGCTAAGCGGCATACGTAACATTTGAAGTCCCACACATCGGACCGGTTAATATTTGGAATAGCGAGTCACTTTTGGGTAGTACTACTGGGTTTGACAAACCCCACCCGACGCTAAGCTCAACTGGAGGTTGAGTGGGTGTAAATTTTGGCTAACACTTACCATGGTCTGGAGGACCTGGTGACGGGCACTTGATAAACAGTCAGCTTCGGTCGCGAACCACTTAGCGATACTTGTTGTATAGATTAGCTACCTATCGATATATAATTTGACATAACACTATCTGGTAATGCAAAACACTTAAACGCTGTAACGTGGTTACACACTTAAACGCTGTAACATGGTTACACACTCAAACGCTGTAACATGGTTACACACTCAAACGCTGTAACGTGGTTACACACTCAAACGTCGTAACGGGGTTACGCAACATTTAAACGTCGTAACGAGGTTACGCAAAACGCTAAACGATTTATTTTATTTTACTTGTGAACTCACCAACCTTGTGTTGACACTTTTAGTATGTTATTCTCAGGTAGCCGAGGCGGGCGCGCGGTTTAGGAGCATGCATTAATTGAAAACATCTTTACTCTGCAAACTTAATTTTAACATTTACATTTGGTTTTAAGTCGTCCTGCGTGACGCAACTTTTGAATTAAGGTTTTACGCTTCCGCACTTACTTTCATTTAAACGTTTTTCTTTGGTTTGGTTATAACTAATGATTCGATCCTGCCAGTTCACACCCTCTGACGGTAAAACTCCGTTAGTGGATTTTGAGGGTGTGACATATTCCTAGTTTCATTTTTTCATTTAAAACTACCTCCAAATTATTATATTCCTTATCAGACAATGAATCATCAGACCAACATGAACTCGATGAAACAACAACTTGGTCTTAAACTTGATTAACAAATTCATTTAAAGACTCAACAGATTGTTTATCAACTTGATTAAAAATTTCATTTAAAGACTAAGCAGCTTGGTTATTAGTTGGATTAACAACTTGTTCAATCGGTGGTTTAAAATTTTCTTTACTTTATCCTTTGCCACCCTGTTCTTACCAACAATACCTTTATTTTTATAATAAATATAATTTTATTTAACATTCGAAGATACACCACTTCAGAATTATTTTTGACATATTCCTAGTTTCATTTTTTCATTTAAAACTACCTCCAAATTATTGTATTCATAATCAGACAATGAATCATCAGACCAACATGAACTCGATGAAACAACAACTTGGTCATAAACTTGATTAACAAATTCATTTAAAGACTCAACAGATTGTTTATCAACTTGATTAAAAATTTCATTTAAAGACTATGCAGCTTGGTTATTAGTTGGATTAACAACTTGTTCAATCGGTGGTTTAAAATTTTCTTTACTTTATCCTTTGCCACCCTGTTCTTACCAATAATACCTTTATTTTTATAATAAATATAATTTTATTTAACATTCGAAGATACACCACTTCAGAATTATTTTTGACATATTCCTAGTTTCATTTTTTCATTTAAAACTACCTCCAAATTATTGTATTCATAATCAGACAATGAATCATCAGACCAACATGAACTCGATGAAACAACAACTTGGTCATAAACTTGATTAACAAATTCATTTAAAGACTCAACAGATTGTTTATCAACTTGATTAAAAATTTCATTTAAAGACTAAGTAGCTTGGTTATTAGTTGGATTAACAACTTATTCAATCGGTGGTATAAAATTTTCATTACTTTATACTTTGCCACCCAGTTCTTACCAACAATAACTTTATTTTTTATAATAAATATAATTTTATTTAACATTCGAAGATACACCACTTCAGAATTATTTTTGACATATTCCTAGTTTCATTTTTTCATTTAAAACTACCTCCAAATTATTATATTCATTATCAGACAATGAATCATCAGACCAACATGAACTCGATGAAACAACAACTTGGTCATAAACTTGATTAACAAATTCATTTAAAGACTCAACAGATTGTTTATCAACTTGATTAAAAATTTCATTTAAAGACTATGCAGCTTGGTTATTAGTTGGATTAACAACTTGTTCAATCGGTGGTTTAAAATTTTCTTTACATTATCTTTTGCCACCCTGTTCTTACCAACAATACCTTTATTTTTATAATAAATATAATTTTATTTAACATTCGAAGATACACCACTTCAGAATTATTTTTGACATATTCCTAGTTTCATTTTTTCATTTAAAACTACCTCCAAATTATTATATTCATAATCAGACAATGAATCATCAGACCAACATGAACTCGATGAAACAACAACTTGGTCATAAACTTGATTAACAAATTCATTTAAAGACTCAACAGATTGTTTATCAACTTGATTAAAAATTTCATTTAAAGACTAAGTAGCTTGGTTATTAGTTGGATTAACAACTTATTCAATCGGTGGTATAAAATTTTCATTACTTTATCCTTTGCCACCCAGTTCTTACCAACAATACCTTTATTTTTTATAATAAATATAATTTTATTTAACATTCGAAGATACACCACTTCAGAATTATTTTTGAAATATTCCTAGTTTCATTTTTTCATTTAAAACTACCTCCAAATTATTATATTCATAATCAGACAATGAATCATCAGACCAACATGATGTAAGGCCCCGTTACCGGTAACCCTACTTTCGTGTTGGATTTACTCATAAACACAGTTCTAAATATCAGAGTTAATTAAAAACTTTACGCGGAATATAAAACTTTCATAAAACATTACATATCGATTCATAATCATGTCTTAAAACATTCCTCTTGTCTTTCAAAATCAAAACATAACTTATAAAACATATCAGATCTTCAGATGCCAGGCTTTAGTCTTCTGCCATGTGTCCTCCACTCAAGCCAGCTGTCTCAACCTACTCACCTGCGTGCATACTAAAAGTCAGCTACGCTGAGTGAGTTCTAGTTAATCATACAATACTATACAACCCTTCTTACATACATACGTACTTAACCTCATAACTTTCTTTTATACACACATAAGTACTCATACCTTCATTCTTACTTACATACTTTCTTTCTTACTTACATACTTTCTTTACATTCATAATCATACGTTTTAAAGAGCCTTTAGCCCTATAACCTCACAGATATTATAAGGGTCTGGTCCCTAACGTCACAGATATTATAAGGGTCTGGTCCCTAACATCACAGATATTATAAGGGTCTGGTCCCTAACATCACAGATATTATAAGGGTCTGGTCCCTAACATCACAGATATTATGAGGGTCTGGTCCCTAACATCACAGATATTATTAGGGTCTGGTACCCTTTTCGTAACCATACAACCGTCATTTCCTTCTTTTATTAACTTTATTACGTTCATACACATAAACATACATATCATACTTGCCATATTTATAACGTTGCAACCTGACAGTACGTGCAATATCCGAAGATCGTTCACGAACCATCAAGCAATCATTCATACATATCACATATATCGCATATGGCTTTATAACGTTACAACCTGATAGTACGTGCAATATCCGAAGATCGTTCACGAACCATCAAGCAATCATTCATACATATCACATATATCACATATGGCATACACTTATCACTTAGGATAAATGTATTAACAACACATCAAGTATGCACACAGCCCCGAAAACATAACAAGGAATGGGGCTAGAAACTCACCTGGATCCTGTTACGCTCGCCGTTGATCGTAATTCCTTTCTTTAACTGGGCTCGGCTAACTGTATAATATTTACACATATCAATTAACTACTACTTCTCGTTTTGTATTTCTATCTATATATGACCCACAACGAACGGGGGTCCGGGGGCAGCGCCCCTGGCAGCGGGGTTCTAGGGGCGGCAGCCCCTAGCGGGGTCCAAGGGGCAGAGCCCCTGGCTGGGGTTAAGCTGCCAGGTCAGCTTGGAAAAATTTTATTTTCGATAACTGTCTTAACACATTTTCCATTAGGTTTTTTTTTTTTTAATTTATTTTCTAAGCGAACTTCACTTTAGGCGAAGTTAAACCTTAGGCGAACTTGGCTTCAGGCGAAGTTAAACCTTAGGCGAACTTGGCTTCAGGCGAAGTTAAACCTTAGGCGAACTTGGCTTTTAGGCGAAGTTAAACCTCAGGCGAACTTGGCTTTTAGGCGAAGTTAAACCTTAGGCGAACTTGGCTTTTAGGCGAAGTTAAACCTCAGGCGAACTTGGCTTTTAGGCGAAGTTAAACCTCAGGCGAACTTGGCTTTTAGGCGAAGTTAACCCTCAGGCGAACTTGGCTTTTAGGCGAAGTTATCATCAGGCGAACTTGGCTTGCAGGCGAAGTTCATCAGGCGAACTTAGCTTGCAGGCGAAGTTCATCGTTTGAAGGCGAAGTTGCCCAGATGAAGGCGAAGTTGTCGCGCTGCAGATCTGTTTGCCCATAACTCCTTCGTTTCTTAGCCAAATAACTCGATTTTGGTACCCACGGAATCGTATGATCGGCGCCTACAAATCCCAACCATCAAATCGGCCTAAAATCGACGTTTTAGGGGTCCGATTTGGGCAGTTGTGTTTCGGGTCCGATTAACCCGTCAAATCCTAACCATTTTCAGTAATATTAGCTTTGCGGGATTAGTTCTTACCTTTCCAACTCAGATCTACCAGCACAATCTCGGGTCTCGACTTCGGATCTCGGTCGGTTATGTGTGTGTTTTTGAGTGTGTAAAAGAGAAAGATGGAAATAAAATGATATCTTGGGCTTGGGATGGGTATTTATATCTCTCAAGCCCACGGGCCCAAGGCCCATTCTCATTTAACCCATCTTACGTAATCTAAGCCCATGACCCGTTCCTTACTCGACATTAAATAATTAAAAACGCGAAATCACTAACATAACTTTCTTTATTCAACATTATAAATTTTAGGATGTTACAAGTCTTCCCCCCTTAAGGAGGTTTCGTCCCCGAAACCTAACTATTATATAAACAAACTAGGGTAAAACTTGCGCATCTCATCCTCGGCTTCCCAAGTAGCATCTGATCCCTTGCGGTGTTTCCATATTACTTTTACCAAAGGTATAGTTTTGTGACGAAGCTGCTTCTCCTTGCGATCAACGATCTTTATCGGTTGCTCGATGTAGTTCAATTGTTCATCAACCTCAATGTCCATTAATGGCACGTGAGACGTGTCATCAGCTAGACACTTCCTCAGATGAGAAACATGGAAGGTTGAATGAATTCCTTCTAACTCATCGGGTAAATCCAGCTTATAAGCTACTTCCCCCACACGATACAAAATTTTAAATGGTCCAATGTACCTCGGACTTAGCTTCCCTCTCTTTCTAAAACGGATAATTCCTTTCCAAGGCGAGACCTTAAGCATCACATAGTCGCCAACGTTAAACTCAATTGGTCGTCGCCGCTTATCTGCATAAGACTTTTGTCTGTCTTGAGCGGCTTTCATTCTTGCTTTGATCTGATCGAACTTTGAAGACGTTTCTTGAACCACTTCTAGGCTTCCCATTTCTTTCTGACCAATCTCACCCCAACACACCGGGGTTCTACATCGTCTACCGTAAAGCATCTCAAACGGTGGCATACCAATACTCGAATGGTAACTGTTGTTATAGGAGAACTCTGCCAGATGCAGATGATCATCCCAACTTCCACCAAAATCTAAAACGCAAGCACGTAGCATATCCTCAAGGGTTTGGATCGTCCTTTCAGACTGTCCATCGGTTTGAGGATGATACGCCGTACTGATGTTCAACCTCGTCCCCATAGCTTCACGAAATTTCTTCCAGAACCTCGAAGTAAACCGTGTGTCCCTATCAGACACGATAGATAACGGTACTCCATGCTTGGTTACCAATTCCTTGATGAACAAGCTTGCTAACGTTTCTGACGAGATGGCCTCTCGTATGGGCAGAAAGTGAGCACTCTTGGTCAAACGGTCCACAATCACCCAGATGGTATCATGATGCTTAGCTGTACGAGGTAGCTTAGTTATGAAATCCATGGTGATGTGTTCCCATTTCCACTCAGGTATCTCTAGCGGTTGCATCTTCCCATAAGGCTTTTGGTGCTCGGCCTTGACTTGTAAGCAAGTTAAGCACTTACTAACATAATCCACTACATCATTCTTCATTCCTGGCCACCAGTAATCTCTTTTCAAGTCTTGGTACATCTTTGTAGCTCCAGGATGGATTGAGTACCTTGACTTATGAGCTTCATCTAAGATTCGACTTCTAAGATCACCATGGCGTGGAATCCACATACGGTCAAATCTAGTTTTAACTCCATGAGTGTTTTCCATCAACTCATCTTGCTGGCCATAAATCCTTTCTTTCTTTATTAACCCTTCGTCTACTAACACTTCTGACTGCACTTTGATGATTCCTTCAAAAAGACTTGAGTTCATGATCAACTTATATGACTTCACGGTTACAAGGACTTCCTCGTTCTTACGACTTAACGCATCAGCGACCACGTTAGCCTTACCGGGGTAATACTTAATCTCACAGTCGTAATCCTTTATCAATTCTAACCATCTTCTCTGTCTCATGTTCAGTTCTTTCTGCTCGAAGAAGTACTTTAAACTCTTATGATCGGTATAGATAGTACACTTTGTGCCGTATAGATAATGCCTCCATATCTTAAGAGCATGCACTACAGCTGCTAACTCCAAATCATGCGTCGGATAAGTACTCTCATGGACCTTCAACTGTCTAGACGCGTAGGCTATCACCTTCCCTCGTTGCATCAACACGCAACCTAACCCTTGATGCGAGGCATCAGCACAAACAACAAAATCCTCATCACCATCGGGTAAAGTAAGGATTGGAGCTTGCGTGAGTCTCTTCTTCAATTCTTCAAAGGCTTCCTCCTGAAACTTTCCCCAATTGAATACTATCGTCTTTCGGGTCATACCGGTCAGCGGTGCGGCTATCTTGGAGAAACCTTCGATGAATCTCCTATAGTAGCCAGCTAACCCTAGGAAGCTTCGTATATCAGTCGGATTTTGCGGAGTCTTCCAATTCGTTATCGCTTCAATCTTAGCTGGGTCCACGGTAATCCCCTCCGGATTAACCACATGACCTAAAAATTGCACTTCTCTTAACCAGAACGCGCACTTCGAAAACTTGGCATACAACCTTTCTTTCTTCAGAACTTCCAATACCTCTCTCAGATGCTCGGCATGGTCAGACTCACTCTTTGAATAAATCAATATATCATCGATGAAGACGATAACCGACTTATCCAACATCGGTCGACACACCCTATTCATCATGTCCATAAATGCTGCAGGAGCATTTGTTAGACCGAATGACATTACAAGGAACTCGTAGTGTCCATACCGCGTTCGGAACGCTGTTTTAGGGATGTCTACCTCTTTCACCTTCAGCTGATGGTAGCCTGATCTGAGATCTATTCGTGAGAACCAACTCGAACCTTGCAGTTGGTCAAACAGATCGTCAATCCTAGGCAAGGGGTATCTATTCTTTACCGTAAGCTTATTCAACTCACGATAGTCTATGCACATTCTCATACTTCCATCCTTTTTCTTCACAAACAAAACCGGTGCGCCCCACGGAGAAACACTCGGTCTGATAAAACCCTTGTCGAGGAGTTCTTGCAGTTGGGACATCAATTCCTTCATCTCGGACGGTGCTAGACGGTAAGGCGCCTTCGCAACGGGCTGGGCTCCTGGTACTAGATCTATCTGAAATTCTATCTCTCGCTCAGGTGGCAACCCCGGAAGATCCTCAGGGAATACTTCTGGGTAGTCGCGCACAATAGGAACATTCTTCATTTCTTTCGTCTCGGCCGTAGCGTTGACAACATACGCCAGGTAGGCACCGCACCCTCGCCTTAACAAACCCTCGGCTTTTATCATCGAAATGACATTAAGCCCATAACTCTCCTTATCACCATAAACCGTCACCGCACTACCATCCAATGACTTTAACCTTATCATCTTACTTTTACATACTATCTGAGCCTCAAACTCAGACAACCAATCCATACCCAAGACTACATCGAACCCTCCTAAGGCCATAACATACAAAGTAACAGGGAACTCATGTCCCTCTAACTCTATCTTACAATTCTTAACCATTTTTGTTATTTTCACCGAAGTGTCACTTGCGGTTTCTACTACAAAAGTTTCAGACACTCGGCAGCCTTTCATTTTAGCTAGTTTACTAAACGTCGTAGCTACAAAACTTCTATTCGCACCAGAATCAAATAATACAGAAGCGGAAACATCGTTCACTAGAAACGTACCTGTGACGACATCCGGAATCTGCCTGGCTTGTTCCTGGGTCAGCATGTAGGCTCTAGTTCTGGGCCTAGCTTGATCGGCATCCTTCTTTCCACTACCTCCAGCTACACCTTCAGTGCACTCCCTTGACATATGGCCTGTCTTGCCACATTTGTAACATGCTGGCTTCGCACTGCACTCATTGGCATAATGCCCTACCTTCCCGCACTTATAACAGGCATTCGACCCCATTCTGCATTCTCCACCATGAGCCTTTCCACATTTGAGACAAACATTAGAACTTTTACCCCACTTGCACTCACCACCATGCCTCTTTCCGCAGGTCTTACACGATCTCTTCTCCCACACTTTCTGTTTCTTATCCTTGGAGTTCCATAACTGAGTACCGGGTCGTTTAGCAGGAGTGACCCCTTTCTTCTCTTTCTCTTCGTCCCTTTCCACCCTATCATCCGCGGCCACGTCAGCATAGACCATTTCCGCGAGTCCAACAGCCGAATCAAAAGTAGCAGGTTGAATCGCCCTGACTAACATGCGGACCTTTTGTGGCAACCCCCTCACATAACATTTGATTCTCTTGACCTCAGTGTCAACCATGTCAGGCACCAACCTAGATAGTCGGTTGAACTCCGTGGTATACTCACGATGCGTCATCATACCGGCTTTTAAATTCTGGAACTTCATCTCCGTTCTTTCAACCTCGGCATCTGCACAGAACTTCTTCATTACCAACTCTTTCAAATCTTCCCACTTCATCTCTTTGATCTCTTCACGGGTCTTCCTCTGCTCCACACTCTCCCACCAATACATAGCCTCATCTACGAATGACTGAGTAGCATAACCCACAGCTTGGTCGGGACGGCATTCGCTAATGCGGATAACCTTGTCCATAGCGGTTATCCACTGGAGAGTAGCGATTGCGTCTCCTAAACCAGTCAGCTTAGGCGGGTCACAACCTTTGAAGGACTTATAGCTGCACCCACCTTGTCCTCCTCTCCTATCATCGACTTTCACAGACTTATCCCCACTCGAGGCCCCTCTTTCACCTTCCCCATCCTTTCTACCATCACCACCCGCCCCTTCAGCAGTTCGCTCACGGCTTCCAGCAGATCCTTCGGGATTCAGGTTCTTCACAGCAGCAACTACAGCCTGAACGATGGCTGCTTGAACTGCGGGGCTAAGTTGAACTTCTTCGTTGTTGTTCTGGTCTCCTCCAGCTGCGCTTCCTTCATCTTCGGTATGGGAAGCTTCTTCCACCGAGGGTTGCCGGACAAGACGAGGCCTGCCACGACGCCCAGTGCGACCCCCAGTTTCAACAAATTCTCCAGCTCCAGCCATTAGTATTCTAAAGGGGAAAACACAAACATCGTCACTCAAGGAACCGTTTAGTACAAGGATGGTAAGGCTAACAGGTAATAACAGTGGCCAGTTGTGATTAGCTGATCACGTTACTTTCCGTGTCCTATACACTTCCTTTTATGAGTCTATTTGTGCTGGTTCTACTTAAGTAGTTAGTCAAATCAACAATCAATTATTCCTATCCCTGTCGTTCACATATCTTTTCTTTCTCATTAACATATATCATTTAATCATACAATTTACCTTTACTGATCTTGCTTGAGCGACACATGGCATTCTTGGACTGGCATCTTCTTTCCTTTCTTACTTAAATCCCATTCTCTGTTCGAGTCTAAGCATGTAGGATGCTTAAATCTCTCGAACTTTGCTCTGATACCAACTTGTAAGGCCCCGTTACCGGTAACCCTACTTTCGTGTTGGATTTACTCATAAACACAGTTCTAAATATCAGAGTTAATTAAAAACTTTACGCGGAATATAAAACTTTCATAAAACATTACATATCGATTCATAATCATGTCTTAAAACATTCCTCTTGTCTTTCAAAATCAAAACATAACTTATAAAACATATCAGATCTTCAGATGCCAGGCTTTAGTCTTCTGCCATGTGTCCTCCACTCAAGCCAGCTGTCTCAACCTACTCACCTGCGTGCATACTAAAAGTCAGCTACGCTGAGTGAGTTCTTGTTAATCATACAATACTATACAACCCTTCTTACATACATACGTACTTAACCTCATAACTTTCTTTTATACACACATAAGTACTCATACCTTCATTCTTACTTACATACTTTCTTTCTTACTTACATACTTTCTTTACATTCATAATCATACGTTTTAAAGAGCCTTTAGCCCTATAACCTCACAGATATTATAAGGGTCTGGTCCCTAACGTCACAGATATTATAAGGGTCTGGTCCCTAACATCACAGATATTATAAGGGTCTGGTCCCTAACATCACAGATATTATAAGGGTCTGGTCCCTAACATCACAGATATTATGAGGGTCTGGTCCCTAACATCACAGATATTATTAGGGTCTGGTACCCTTTTCGTAACCATACAACCGTCATTTCCTTCTTTTATTAACTTTATTACGTTCATACACATAAACATACATATCATACTTGCCATATTTATAACGTTGCAACCTGACAGTACGTGCAATATCCGAAGATCGTTCACGAACCATCAAGCAATCATTCATACATATCACATATATCGCATATGGCTTTATAACGTTACAACCTGACAGTACGTGCAATATCCGAAGATCGTTCACGAACCATCAAGCAATCATTCATACATATCACATATATCACATATGGCATACACTTATCACTTAGGATAAATGTATTAACAACACATCAAGTATGCACACAGCCCCGAAAACATAACAAGGAATGGGGCTAGAAACTCACCTGGATCCTGTTACGCTCGCCGTTGATCGTAATTCCTTTCTTTAACTGGGCTCGGCTAACTGTATAATATTTACACATATCAATTAACTACTACTTCTCGTTTTGTATTTCTATCTATATATGACCCACAACGAACGGGGGTCCGGGGGCAGCGCCCCTGGCAGCGGGGTTCTAGGGGCGGCAGCCCCTAGCGGGGTCCAAGGGGCAGAGCCCCTGGCTGGGGTTAAGCTGCCAGGTCAGCCCCTAGCGGGGTCCAAGGGGCAGCGCCCCTGGCTGGGGCGGCAGCCCCTAGCGGGGTCCAAGGGGCAGAGCCCCTTGCAGGCGAAGTTCATCAGGCGAACTTAGCTTGCAGGCGAAGTTCATCGTTTGAAGGCGAAGTTGCCCAGATGAAGGCGAAGTTGTCGCGCTGCAGATCTGTTTGCCCATAACTCCTTCGTTTCTTAGCCAAATAACTCGATTTTGGTACCCACGGAATCGTATGATCGGCGCCTACAAATCCCAACCATCAAATCGGCCTAAAATCGACGTTTTAGGGGTCCGATTTGGGCAGTTGTGTTTCGGGTCCGATTAACCCGTCAAATCCTAACCATTTTCAGTAATATTAGCTTTGCGGGATTAGTTCTTACCTTTCCAACTCAGATCTACCAGCACAATCTCGGGTCTCGACTTCGGATCTCGGTCGGTTATGTGTGTGTTTTTGAGTGTGTAAAAGAGAAAGATGGAAATAAAATGATATCTTGGGCTTGGGATGGGTATTTATATCTCTCAAGCCCACGGGCCCAAGGCCCATTCTCATTTAACCCATCTTACGTAATCTAAGCCCATGACCCGTTCCTTACTCGACATTAAATAATTAAAAACGCGAAATCACTAACATAACTTTCTTTATTCAACATTATAAATTTTAGGATGTTACACATGAACTCGATGAAACAACAACTTGGTCATAAACTTGATTAACAAATTCATTTAAAGACTAAGTAGCTTGGTTATTAGTTGGATTAACAACTTATTCAATCGGTGGTATAAAATTTTCATTACTTTATCCTTTGCCACCCAGTTATTACCAACAATACCTTTATTTTTTATAATAAATATAATTTTATTTAACATTCGAAGATACACCACTTCAGAATTATTTTTGACATATTCCTAGTTTCATTTTTTCATTTAAAACTACCTCCAAATTATTATATTCATTATCAGACAATGAATCATCAGACCAACATGAACTCGATGAAACAACAACTTGGTCATAAACTTGATTAACAAATTCATTTAAAGACTCAACAGATTGTTTATCAACTTGATTAAAAATTTCATTTAAAGACTATGCAGCTTGGTTATTAGTTGGATTAACAACTTGTTCAATCGGTGGTTTAAAATTTTCTTTACTTTATCCTTTGCCACCCTGTTCTTACCAATAATACCTTTATTTTTATAATAAATATAATTTTATTTAACATTCGAAGATACACCACTTCAGAATTATTTTTGACATATTCCTAGTTTCATTTTTTCATTTAAAACAACCTCCAAATTATTGTATTCATAATCAGACAATGAATCATCAGACCAACATGAACTCGATGAAACAACAACTTGGTCATAAACTTGATTAACAAATTCATTTAAAGACTCAACAGATTGTTTATCAACTTGATTAAAAATTTCATTTAAAGACTAAGTAGCTTGGTTATTAGTTGGATTAACAACTTATTCAATCGGTGGTATAAAATTTTCATTACTTTATACTTTGCCACCCAGTTCTTACCAACAATACCTTTATTTTTTATAATAAATATAATTTTATTTAACATTCGAAGATACACCACTTCAGAATTATTTTTGACATATTCCTAGTTTCATTTTTTCATTTAAAACTACCTCCAAATTATTAAATTCATAATCAGACAATGAATCATCAGACCAACATGAACTCGATGAAACAACAACTTGGTCATAAACTTGATTAACAAATTCCTTTAAAGACTAAGTAGCTTGGTTATTAGTTGGATTAACAACTTATTCAATCGGTGGTATAAAATTTTCATTACTTTATCCTTTGCCACCCAGTTCTTACCAACAATACCTTTATTTTTTATAATAAATATAATTTTATTTAACATTCGAAGATACACCACTTCAGAATTATTTTTGACATATTCCTAGTTTCATTTTTTCATTTAAAACTACCTCCAAATTATTATATTCATTATCAGACAATGAATCATCAGACCAACATGAACTCGATGAAACAACAACTTGGTCATAAACTTGATTAACAAATTCATTTAAAGTCTCAACAGATTGTTTATCAACTTGATTAAAAATTTCATTTAAAGACTAAGCAGCTTGGTTATTAGTTGGATTAACAACTTGTTCAATCGGTGGTTTAAAATTTTCTTTACATTATCCTTTGCCACCCTGTTCTTACCAACAATACCTTTATTTTTATAATAAATATAATTTTATTTAACATTCGAAGATACACCACTTCAGAATTATTTTTGACATATTCCTAGTTTCATATTTTCATTTAAAACTACCTCCAAATTATTATATTCATAATCAGACAATGAATCATCAGACCAACATGAACTCGATGAAACAACAACTTGGTCATAAACTTGATTAACAAATTCATTTAAAGACTCAACAGATTGTTTATCAACTTGATTAAAAATTTCATTTAAAGACTAAGTAGCTTGGTTATTAGTTGGATTAACAACTTATTCAATCGGTGGTATAAAATTTTCATTGCTTTATCCTTTGCCACCCAGTTCTTACCAACAATACCTTTATTTTTTATAATAAATATAATTTTATTTAACATTCGAAGATACACCACTTCAGAATTATTTTTGAAATATTCCTAGTTTCATTTTTTCATTTAAAACTACCTCCAAATTATTATATTCATAATCAGACAATGAATCATCAGACCAACATGAACTCGATGAAACAACAACTTGGTCATAAACTTGATTAACAAATTCATTTAAAGACTAAGTAGCTTGGTTATTAGTTGGATTAACAACTTATTCAATCGGTGGTATAAAATTTTCATTACTTTATCCTTTGCCACCCAGTTCTTACCAACAATACCTTTATTTTTTATAATAAATATAATTTTATTTAACATTCGAAGATACACCACTTCAGAATTATTTTTGACATATTCCTAGTTTCATTTTTTCATTTAAAACTACCTCCAAATTATTATATTCATAATCAGACAATGAATCATCAGACCAACATGAACTCGATGAAACAACAACTTGGTCATAAAGTTGATTAACAAATTCATTTAAAGACTCAACAGATTGTTTATCAACTTGATTAAAAATTTCATTTAAAGACTAAGCAGCTTGGTTATTAGTTGGATTAACAACTTGTTCAATCGGTGGTTTAAAATTTTCTTTACTTTATCCTTTGCCACCCTGTTCTTACCAATAATACCTTTATTTTTATAATAAATATAATTTTATTTAACATTCGAAGATACACCACTTCAGAATTATTTTTGACATATTCCTAGTTTCATTTTTTCATTTAAAAATACCTCCAAATTATTGTATTCATAATCAGACAATGAATCATCAGACCAACATGAACTCGATGAAACAACAACTTGGTCATAAACTTGATTAACAAATTCATTTAAAGACTCAACAGATTGTTTATCAACTTGATTAAAAATTTCATTTAAAGACTAAGTAGCTTGGTTATTAGTTGGATTAACAACTTATTCAATCGGTGGTATAAAATTTTCATTACTTTATACTTTGCCACCCAGTTCTTACCAACAATACCTTTATTTTTTATAATAAATATAATTTTATTTAACATTCGAAGATACACCACTTCAGAATTATTTTTGACATATTCCTAGTTTCATTTTTTCATTTAAAACTACCTCCAAATAATTAAATTCATAATCAGACAATGAATCATCAGACCAACATGAACTCGATGAAACAACAACTTGGTCATAAACTTGATTAACAAATTCATTTAAAGACTAAGTAGCTTGGTTATTAGTTGGATTAACAACTTATTCAATCGGTGGTATAAAATTTTCATTACTTTATCCTTTGCCACCCAGTTCTTACCAACAATACCTTTATTTTTTATAATAAATATAATTTTATTTAACATTCGAAGATACACCACTTCAGAATTATTTTTGACATATTCCTAGTTTCATTTTTTCATTTAAAACTACCTCCAAATTATTATATTCATTATCAGACAATGAATCATCAGACCAACATGAACTCGATGAAACAACAACTTGGTCATAAACTTGATTAACAAATTCATTTAAAGACTCAACAGATTGTTTATCAACTTGATTAAAAATTTCATTTAAAGACTAAGCAGCTTGGTTATTAGTTGGATTAACAACTTGTTCAATCGGTGGTTTAAAATTTTCTTTACTTTATCCTTTGCCACCCTGTTCTTACCAATAATACCTTTATTTTTATAATAAATATAATTTTATTTAACATTCGAAGATACACCACTTCAGAATTATTTTTGACATATTCCTAGTTTCATTTTTTCATTTAAAACTATCTCCAAATTATTGTATTCATAATCAGACAATGAATCATCAGACCAACATGAACTCGATGAAACAACAACTTGGTCATAAACTTGATTAACAAATTCATTTAAAGACTCAACAGATTGTTTATCAACTTGATTAAAAATTTCATTTAAAGACTAAGTAGCTTTGTTATTAGTTGGATTAACAACTTATTCAATCGGTGGTATAAAATTTTCATTACTTTATACTTTGCCACCCAGTTCTTACCAACAATACCTTTATTTTTTATAATAAATATAATTTTATTTAACATTCGAAGATACACCACTTCAGAATTATTTTTGACATATTTCTAGTTTCATTTTTTCATTTAAAACTACCTCCAAATTATTATATTCATAATCAGACAATGAATCATCAGACCAACATGAACTCGATGAAACAACAACTTGGTCTTAAACTTGATTAACAAATTCATTTAAAGACTAAGTAGCTTGGTTATTAGTTGGATTAACAACTTATTCAATCGGTGGTATAAAATTTTCATTACTTTATCCTTTGCCACCCAGTTCTTACCAACAATACCTTTATTTTTTATAATAAATATAATTTTATTTAACATTCGAAGATACACCACTTCAGAATTATTTTTGACATATTCCTAGTTTCAGTTTTTCATTTAAAACTACTTCCAAATTATTATATTCATAATCAGACAATGAATCATAAGACCAACATGAACTCGATGAAACAACAACTTGGTCATAAACTTGATTAACAAATTCATTTAAAGGCTCAACAGAATGTTTATCAACTTGATTAAAAATTTCATTTAAAGACTAAGCAGCTTGGTTATTAGTTGGATTAACAACTTGTTCAATCGGTGGTTTAAAATTTTCATTACTTTTAACCTTTGCCACACAGTTCTGACCAACAATACCTTTATTTTATAATACAAATAATTTTATTTAACATTCGAAGATACACCACTTCAGAATTCTTTTTGTCATATTCCTAATTTCATTTTTTCATTTAAAACATCCTCCAAATTATTATATTCATAATCAGACAATGAATCATCAGACCAACATGAACTCGATGAAACAACAACTTGGTCATAAACTTGATTAACAAATTCATTTAAAGACTCAACAGATTGTTTATCAACTTGATTAAAAATTTCATTTAAAGACTAAGTAGCTTGGTTATTAGTTAGATTAACAACTTATTCAATCGTTGGTATAAAATTTTCATTACTTTATCCTTTGCCACCCAGTTCTTACCAACAATACCTTTATTTTTTATAATAAATATAATTTTATTTAACATTCGAAGATACACCACTTCAGAATTATTTTTGACATATTCCTAGTTTCATTTTTTCATTTAAAACTACCTCCAAATTATTATATTCATAATCAGACAATGAATCATCAGACCAACATGAACTCGATGAAACAACAACTTGGTCATAAACTTGATTAACAAATTCATTTAAAGACTAAGTAGCTTGGTTATTAGTTGGATTAACAACTTATTCAATCGGTGGTATAAAATTTTCATTACTTTATCCTTTGCCACCCAGTTCTTACCAACAATACCTTTATTTTTTATAATAAATATAATTTTATTTAACATTCGAAGATACACCACTTCAGAATTATTTTTGACATATTCCTAGTTTCATTTTTTCATTTAAAACTACCTCCAAATTATTATATTCATTATCAGACAATGAATCATCAGACCAACATGAACTCGATGAAACAACAACTTGGTCTTAAACTTGATTAACAAATTCATTTAAAGACTCAACAGATTGTTTATCAACTTGATTAAAAATTTCATTTAAAGACTAAGCAGCTTGGTTATTAGTTGGATTAACAACTTGTTCAATCGGTGGTTTAAAATTTTCTTTACTTTATCCTTTGCCACCCTGTTCTTACCAACAATACATTTATTTTTATAATAAATATAATTTTATTTAACATTCGAAGATACACCACTTCAGAATTATTTTTGACATATTCCTAGTTTCATTTTTTCATTTAAAACTACCTCCAAATTATTACATTCATAATCAGACAATGAATCATCAGACCAACATGAACTCGATGAAACAACAACTTGGTCATAAACTTGATTAACAAATTCATTTAAAGACTCAACAGATTGTTTATCAACTTGATTAAAAATTTCATTTAAAGACTAAGTAGCTTGGTTATTAGTTGGATTAACAACTTATTCAATCGGTGGTATAAAATTTTCATTACTTTATCCTTTGCCACCCAGTTCTTACCAACAATACCTTTATTTTTTATAATAAATATAATTTTATTTAACATTCGAAGATACACCACTTTAGAATTATTTTTGACATATTCCTAGTTTCATTTTTTCATTTAAAACTACCTCCAAATTATTATATTTATAATCAGACAATGAATCATCAGACCAACATGAACTCGATGAAACAACAACTTGGTCATAAACTTGATTAACAAATTCATTTAAAGACTCAACAGATTGTTTATCAACTTGATTTAAAATTTCATTTAAAGACTAAGCAGCTTGGTTATTAGTTGGATTAACAACTTGTTCAATCGGTGGTTTAAAATTTTCATTACTTTTAACCTTTGCCACACAGTTCTGACCAACAATACCTTTATTTTATAATACATATAATTTTAGTTAACATTCGAAGATACACCACTTCAGAATTCTTTTTGTCATATTCCTAATTTTATTTTTTCATTTAAAACTTCCTCCAAATTATTATATTCATAATCAGACAATGAATCATCAGACCAACATGAACTCGATGAAACAACAACTTGGTCATAAACTTGATTAACAAATTCATTTAAAGACTCAACAGATTGTTTATCAACTTGATTAAAAATTTCATTTAAAGACTAAGTAGCTTGGTTATTAGTTGGATTAACAACTTATTCAATCGGTGGTATAAAATTTTCATTACTTTATCCTTTGCCACCCAGTTCTTACCAACAATACCTTTATTTTTTATAATAAATATAATTTTATTTAACATTCGAAGATACACCACTTCAGAATTATTTTTGACATATTCCTAGTTTCATTTTTTCATTTAAAACTACCTCCAAATTATTATATTCATTATCAGACAATGAATCATCAGACCAACATGAACTCGATGAAACAACAACTTGGTCATAAACTTGATTAACAAATTCATTTAAAGACTCAACAGATTGTTTATCAACTTGATTAAAAATTTCATTTAAAGACTAAGCAGCTTGGTTATTAGTTGGATTAACAACTTGTTCAATCGGTGGTTTAAAATTTTCTTTACTTTATCCTTTGCCACCCTGTTCTTACCAACAATACCTTTATTTTTATAATAAATATAATTTTATTTAACATTCGAAGATACACCACTTCAGAATTATTTTTGACATATTCCTAGTTTCATTTTTTCATTTAAAACTACCTCCAAATTAATATATTCATAATCAGACAATGAATCATCAGACCAACATGAACTCGATGAAACAACAACTTAGTCATAAACTTGATTAACAAATTCATTTAAAGACTCAACAGATTGTTTATCAACTTGATTAAAAATTTCATTTAAAGACTAAGTAGCTTGGTTATTAGTTTGATTAACAACTTATTCAATCGGTGGTATAAAATTTTCATTACTTTATCCTTTGCCACCCAGTTCTTACCAACAATACCTTTATTTTTTATAATAAATATAATTTTATTTAACATTCGAAAATACACCACTTCAGAATTATTTTTGACATATTCCTAGTTTCATTTTTTCATTTAAAACTACCTCCAAATTATTATATTCATAATCAGACAATGAATCATCAGACCAACATGAACTCGATGAAACAACAACTTGGTCATAAACTTGATTAACAAATTCATTTAAAGACTAAGTAGCTTGGTTATTAGTTGGATTAACAATTTATTCAATCGGTGGTATAAAATTTCCATTACTTTATCCTTTGCCACCCAGTTCTTACTAACAATACCTTTATTTTTTATAATAAATATAATTTTATTTAACATTCGAAGATACACCACTTCAGAATTATTTTTGACATATTCCTAGTTTCATTTTTTCATTTAAAACTACCTCCAAATTATTATATTCATAATCAGACAATGAATCATCAGACCAACATGAACTCGATGAAACAACAACTTGGTCATAAACTTGATTAACAAATTCATTTAAAGACTCAACAGATTGTTTATCAACTTGATTAAAAATTTCATTTAAAGACTAAGCAGCTTGGTTATTAGTTGGATTAACAACTTGTTCAATCGGTGGTTTAAAATTTTCATTACTTTTAACCTTTGCCACACAGTTCTGACCAACAATACCTTTATTTTATAATACATATAATTTTATTTAACATTCGAAGATACACCACTTCAGAATTCTTTTTGTCATATTCCTAATTTTATTTTTTCATTTAAAACTTCCTCCAAATTATTATATTCATAATCAGACAATGAATCATCAGACCAACATGAACTCGATGAAACAACAACTTGGTCATAAACTTGATTAACAAATTCATTTAAAGACTCAACAGATTATTTATCAACTTGATTAAAAATTTCATTTAAAGACTAAGTAGCTTGGTTATTTGTAAGGCCCCGTTACCGGAAGCCCTACTTTCGCGTCGGATTTACTCATAAACACAGTTCTTCAAATCAGAGTTTATTAAAACTTTTCGCGGAATATAAAACATCAATCATTTGTTACAAGTCATTCAATCTTTTCTTTGATACCATAACACAAAACTTTATATTTAAAACATCTTTACTTCTTTCTTCAGATGCCAGCCGTTCAATCCATGCCGTGTGTCATCCTCATGCTAACTCTATAATCAGCTCACCTGCGTGCATACTAAAAGTCAGCTACGCTGAGTGAGTTCTAGTTAATCAAGCAACTTATCATACAACCACTTCATACAATATATATATACGTATCCGAAGACACATAGTCCACTGTCTAACATGCCACTGTTTAACCACTTAATTACCCCTACAGCTTAGCCACTTAATTACAACGGCACGTATAGGCTTTCCCTATCACGCACTCACGCTATGCCACTTAATAACGAAGGCACGTATAGGCTTTCCCTATCACGCACTCACGCTATGCCACTTAATAGCGAAGGCACGTATAGGCTTTCCCTATCACGCACTCACGCTATGCCACTTAATAACGAAGGCACGTATAGGCTTTCCCTATCACGCACTCACGCTATGCCACTTAATAACGAAGGCACGTATAGGCTTTCCCTATCACGCACTCACGCTATGCCACTAACACCCTTACTAGACTCCTGCTACCTCTAACACACTCTACCTCAACCTGCCTTGGTCACACTCATATTAGTTTAGTATTTACGTAGTGAACAAGTCACATCACATCATTCATACACACTATCAACCACTTGGCAATCGCTATCCTTGGCGATACGTGCAATATCCGAAGATCGTTCACGTACCGGCAAGCATTATAAATATATACCTCATATAACATCTATAGCATACACTTACCACTTAAAGTAAGTGGATTCACACTTCACATCGAGTATGCACACAGCCCCGAAAACATAACAAGGAAATGGGGCTAGAAACTCACCTGAATACGGTTACGTTCTCCGTTGATTGTAATTCCTTTCTTTAACTGGGCTCGGCTAACTGTATAATATTTACACATATCAATTAACTACTACTACTCGTTTTCGATAACTGCCTTAACACATTTTCCATTAGGTTTTTAATTCATTTTATAAACGAACTTCGCTTCAGGCGAAGTTAAACCTTAGGCGAACTCGGAAACAGCTTGGTTCTGGCTTGATTCGATCGAATAGGAACACGTTCGATCGAATAGGAACACGTTCGATCGAATAGGAACACGTTCGATCAAACAGGAACACGTTCGATCGAATAGGAACACGTTCGATCGAATAGGAACACGTTCGATCGAATACAACACTCATTCGATCGAATACAAAACTCATTCGATCGAATGAGTTGGAGACTATTCGGTTGCTTCCCTATTCGGTCGACTGGACTTGTTCGATCTACGCATTCGATCGAATGGACTGATTCGATCGACTGGTTCGATCGAATGAGTCTGATTCGACTCCTTCAAGCTGGGCGACGGAGAAACCCACGGGTTTTCCAGATTTTCCAGATTTTTGACCCAAAATCGAAGTTTTTGACATGGAAATGCTCGGGATTGAAAGGGCTATCGATTCCTTGTACTTTTAAACACAAAAGCTTGCATTTTGACATCAAAACAAGGCGGTTTTTGACCCGAAAACTCAAGTTACGAAAATAGGGAGTTTTTGCTCGATTTGAGCTCGAAAATGGTTATGAAAACGGATGATTTTCGAGAGGGACTTACCAAAAACGATTAGGAACTAGATTGTGGACTCGGATTTGTGATTTGAGAACTTTCTCTCTCTAGCTTCTCTCTCTAGAAATGAGAGTGTTTGGGTGGGTGTAAGTGAAGGAAGATGGTGAAAATGGTGGAAGTGTCAAGAACTTTCGTTTATATACTACGGGTTTGGTTAGGCTCGGGTTGGCTTCCTACGGGTCGAGACAGGCCGAGTTCATAAAATAACTAAGCCCAAGACCCGTTCCTTACTCGACATTAAATAACTAAAACGTGAAATTACTAAACATAACTTTCTTTTATTTATCAATATAAAAATTTCGGGATGTTACAAGTCTTCCCTCCTTAAAGAGGTTTCGCCCCCGAAACCTAACTTATTCCCTATAAACGGAAAACTTCTTATATTTACACGCTTTACCATCACACAACTATTTATTATAACCAACATGCATTCAAGTTAAATTCATAGATCGTTCATACTAAAGCACAAGAAGTCACAAGTACTTCATAACATAAAAGGAAATCATTCAAGCTTGCTAAACAACATAGGTTCAACTGTAACATAAAACACTCTTTAACTACTAAACATAAAACAACTGTGACATGCCACTTATTCTCCTGCAACCTCCTCAGCAGCTAATAGACCATCCCTTCACGCGTTTCCTCTTCCTTCCCTCACTGCCACGGCTTCTCTACACTCCCTAGCTATGTGACCTGACTTACCACACCTATAACACTTCTGGTCCTCGGTGCATTCACGGGAGAGGTGCCCCTCCCTCCCACATCGGTAGCACTGGTTTGGACCAGCCTTGCATTCCCCCAAGTGCATCTTTCCACACACCTTACATGCTCCACTCCCTGCCATCTTCTGTGTCCTTCTCCCTGCATGTTCCACGATATCCCCAGCTCTTTTAGTTCCTTTCCCTTTTCCCTCATCTTCCACTCCCACATCATCCGCCGCCAGATCATCATAGACTATCTCCGCCAACTCGACCGCAGACTCAAAGGTAACAGGTTTGTTGGCCCTGACCAACATGCGGACCTTCTGGGGAAGTCCTCTAACGTAGCACTTGATCCGTTTCGCCTCGGTGTTCACCATGTCAGGTACCAACCTAGACATGCGGTTGAATTCAGTGGTGTACTCACGATGTGTCATCTTGTCCGCCTTTAGATTCAGAAACTTCATCTCGGCCCTCTCAACCTCAGCATCAGCACAGAACCTTTTCATCACTAACTCCTTAAGGTCATCCCACCTCATGGCCTTAATCTCCTCTCGGGTCTTCCTTTGTTCGACCGTTTCCCACCAGTACATGGCCTCATCTTCAAATGACTGAGTGGCATAACCCACTGCTTGGTCAGGACGACACTCGCTAATGCGGATAACCTTATCCATGGCGGTTATCCACTGAAGAGTAGCGATTGCGTCTCCCAAACCAGTCAACTTAGGCGGGTCACAACCTTTGAAGGACTTATAGTTGCAACCGCCTCGGCCCCTCTTCCTTTCATCATCTTTCACAGACTTTACCTCACTCGAGTTATCCCTTTCCCTCTCGTCATTCTTTCTATTATTACCACCTGCCCCTTCAACGGTTCGTTCACGGCTTCCAGCAGACCCTTCGGGATTCAGGTTCTTCACAGCAGCAACTACAGCTTGAACAATGGCTGCTTGAACTGCAGGGCTAAGTTGAACTTCTTCGTTGTTGTTCTGGTCTCCTCCAGCTGCGCTTCCTTCATCTTCGGTGTGGGAAGCTTCTTCCACCGAGGGTTGCCGGACAAGACGAGGCCTGCCACGACGCCCAGTGCGACCCCCAGTTTCAACAAATTCTCCAGCTCCAGCCATCGTAATCTAAAAGGGAAAACACAAACATCATCACTCAAGGATCTATCTAGTACAAGGATAGTAAGGCTAACAGGTAATAACAGTGGCCAGTTGTGATTAGCTGATCACGTTACTTTCCGTGTCCTATACACTTCCCTTTATGAGTCCATTTGTGCTGGTTCTACATAAGCAGTTTGCCAAATCAAACAATCAATTATTCCTATCCCTAACGTTCACATATCTTTCTTTTCTCATTAACATATATCATTTAATCATACACCTTACCTTTACTGATCTTGCTTGAGCGACACATGGCATTCTTGAACTGGCATCTTCTTTCCTTTCTTACTTAAATCCCATTTTCTGTTCGAGTCTAAGCATGTAGGATGCTTAAATCTCTCGAACTTATGCTCTGATACCAACTTGTAAGGCCCCGTTACCGGAAGCCCTACTTTCGCGTCGGATTTACTCATAAACACAGTTCTTCAAATCAGAGTTTATTAAAACTTTTCGCGGAATATAAAACATCAATCATTTGTTACAAGTCATTCAATCTTTTCTTTGATACCATAACACAAAACTTTATATTTAAAACATCTTTACTTCTTTCTTCAGATGCCAGCCGTTCAATCCATGCCGTGTGTCATCCTCATGCTAACTCTATAATCAGCTCACCTGCGTGCATACTAAAAGTCAGCTACGCTGAGTGAGTTCTAGTTAATCAAGCAACTTATCATACAACCACTTCATACAATATATATATACGTATCCGAAGACACATAGTCCACTGTCTAACATGCCACTGTTTAACCACTTAATTACCCCTACAGCTTAGCCACTTAATTACAACGGCACGTATAGGCTTTCCCTATCACGCACTCACGCTATGCCACTTAATAACGAAGGCACGTATAGGCTTTCCCTATCACGCACTCACGCTATGCCACTTAATAGCGAAGGCACGTATAGGCTTTCCCTATCACGCACTCACGCTATGCCACTTAATAACGAAGGCACGTATAGGCTTTCCCTATCACGCACTCACGCTATGCCACTTAATAACGAAGGCACGTATAGGCTTTCCCTATCACGCACTCACGCTATGCCACTAACACCCTTACTAGACTCCTGCTACCTCTAACACACTCTACCTCAACCTGCCTTGGTCACACTCATATTAGTTTAGTATTTACGTAGTGAACAAGTCACATCACATCATTCATACACACTATCAACCACTTGGCAATCGCTATCCTTGGCGATACGTGCAATATCCGAAGATCGTTCACGTACCGGCAAGCATTATAAATATATACCTCATATAACATCTATAGCATACACTTACCACTTAAAGTAAGTGGATTCACACTTCACATCGAGTATGCACACAGCCCCGAAAACATAACAAGGAAATGGGGCTAGAAACTCACCTGAATACGGTTACGTTCTCCGTTGATTGTAATTCCTTTCTTTAACTGGGCTCGGCTAACTGTATAATATTTACACATATCAATTAACTACTACTACTCGTTTTCGATAACTGCCTTAACACATTTTCCATTAGGTTTTTAATTCATTTTATAAACGAACTTCGCTTCAGGCGAAGTTAAACCTTAGGCGAACTCGGAAACAGCTTGGTTCTGGCTTGATTCGATCGAATAGGAACACGTTCGATCGAATAGGAACACGTTCGATCGAATAGGAACACGTTCGATCAAACAGGAACACGTTCGATCGAATAGGAACACGTTCGATCGAATAGGAACACGTTCGATCGAATACAACACTCATTCGATCGAATACAAAACTCATTCGATCGAATGAGTTGGAGACTATTCGGTTGCTTCCCTATTCGGTCGACTGGACTTGTTCGATCTACGCATTCGATCGAATGGACTGATTCGATCGACTGGTTCGATCGAATGAGTCTGATTCGACTCCTTCAAGCTGGGCGACGGAGAAACCCACGGGTTTTCCAGATTTTCCAGATTTTTGACCCAAAATCGAAGTTTTTGACATGGAAATGCTCGGGATTGAAAGGGCTATCGATTCCTTGTACTTTTAAACACAAAAGCTTGCATTTTGACATCAAAACAAGGCGGTTTTTGACCCGAAAACTCAAGTTACGAAAATAGGGAGTTTTTGCTCGATTTGAGCTCGAAAATGGTTATGAAAACGGATGATTTTCGAGAGGGACTTACCAAAAACGATTAGGAACTAGATTGTGGACTCGGATTTGTGATTTGAGAACTTTCTCTCTCTAGCTTCTCTCTCTAGAAATGAGAGTGTTTGGGTGGGTGTAAGTGAAGGAAGATGGTGAAAATGGTGGAAGTGTCAAGAACTTTCGTTTATATACTACGGGTTTGGTTAGGCTCGGGTTGGCTTCCTACGGGTCGAGACAGGCCGAGTTCATAAAATAACTAAGCCCAAGACCCGTTCCTTACTCGACATTAAATAACTAAAACGTGAAATTACTAAACATAACTTTCTTTTATTTATCAATATAAAAATTTCGGGATGTTACATTATTAGTTGGATTAACAACTTATTCAATCGGTGGTATAAAATTTTCATTACTTTATCCTTTGCCACCCAGTTCTTACCAACAATACCTTTATTTTTTATAATAAATATAATTTTATTTAACATTCGAAGATACACCACTTCAGAATTATTTTTGACATATTCCTAGTTTCATTTTTTCATTTAAAACTACCTCCAAATTATTATATTCATAATCAGACAATGAATCATCAAACCAACATGAACTCGATGAAACAACAACTTGGTCATAAACTTGATTAACAAATTCATTTAAAGACTAAGTAGCTTGGTTATTAGTTGGATTAACAACTTATTCAATCGGTGGTATAAAATTTTCATTACTTTATCCTTTGCCACCCAGTTCTTACCAACAATACCTT
Organism: Bidens hawaiensis; assembly: GCF_021521415.1. Taxonomy (NCBI): domain Eukaryota; kingdom Viridiplantae; phylum Streptophyta; class Magnoliopsida; order Asterales; family Asteraceae; genus Bidens; species Bidens hawaiensis. Next base: position 776,370 of record NW_027491525.1, read on the forward strand.
TATTTTTTATAATAAATATAATTTTATTTAACATTCGAAGATACACCACTTCAGAATTATTTTTGACATATTCCTAGTTTCATTTTTTCATTTAAAACTACCTCCAAATTATTATATTCATAATCAGACAATGAATCATCAGACCAACATGAACTCGATGAAACAACAACTTGGTCATAAACTTGATTAACAAATTCATTTAAAGACTCAACAGATTGTTTATCCACTTGATTAAAAATTTCATTTAAAGACTAAGCAGCTTGGTTATTAGTTGGATTAACAACTTGTTCAATCGGTGGTTTAAAATTTTCATTACTTTTAACCTTTGCCACACAGTTCTGACCAACAATACCTTTATTTTATAATACATATAATTTTATTTAACATTCGAAGATACACCACTTCAGAATTCTTTTTGTCATATTCCTAATTTCATTTTTTCATTTAAAACTTCCTCCAAATTATTATATTCATAATCAGACAATGAATCATCAGACCAACATGAACTCGATGAAACAACAACTTGGTCATAAACTTGATTAACAAATTCATTTAAAGACTCAACAGATTGTTTATCAACTTGATTAAAAATTTCATTTAAAGACTAAGTAGCTTGGTTATTAGTTGGATTAACAACTTATTCAATCGGTGGTATAAAATTTTCATTACTTTATCCTTTGCCACCCAGTTCTTACCAACAATACCTTTATTTTTTATAATAAATATAATTTTATTTAACATTCGAAGATACACCACTTCAGAATTATTTTTGACATATTCCTAGTTTCATTTTTTCATTTAAAACTATCTCCAAATTATTATATTCATTATCAGACAATGAATCATCAGACCAACATGAACTCGATGAAACAACAACTTGGTCATAAACTTGATTAACAAATTCATTTAAAGACTCAACAGATTGTTTATCAACTTGATTAAAAATTTCATTTAAAGACTAAGCAGCTTGGTTATTAGTTGGATTAACAACTTGTTCAATCGGTGGTTTAAAATTTTCTTTACTTTATCCTTTGCCACCCTGTTCTTACAAACAATACCTTTATTTTTATAATAAATATAATTTTATTTAACATTCGAAGATACACCACTTCAGAATTATATTTGACATATTCCTAGTTTCATTTTTTCATTTAAAACTACCTCCAAATTATTATATTCATAATCAGACAATGAATCATCAGACCAACATGAACTCGATGAAACAATAACTTGGTCATAAACTTGATTAACAAATTCATTTAAAGACTCAACAGATTGTTTATCAACTTGATTAAAAATTTCATTTAAAGACTATGTAGCTTGGTTATTAGTTGGATTAACAACTTATTCAATCGGTGGTATAAAATTTCCATTACTTTATCCTTTGCCACCCAGTTCTTACCAACAATACCTTTATTTTTTATAATAAATATAATTTTATTTAACATTCGAAGATACACCACTTCAGAATTATTTTTGACATATTCCTAGTTTCATTTTTTCATTTAAAACTACCTCCAAATTATTATATTCATAATCAGACAATGAATCATCAGACCAACATGAACTCGATGAAACAACAACTTGGTCATAAACTTGATTAACAAATTCATTTAAAGACTAAGTAGCTTGGTTATTAGTTGGATTAACAACTTATTCAATCGGTGGTATAAAATTTTCATTACTTTATCCTTTGCCACCCAGTTCTTACCAACAATACCTTTATTTTTTATAATAAATATAATTTTATTTAACATTCGAAGATACACCACTTCAGAATTATTTTTGACATATTCCTAGTTTCATTTTTTCATTTAAAACTACCTCCAAATTATTATATTCATAATCAGACAATGAATCATCAGACCAACATGAACTCGATGAAACAACAACTTGGTCATAAACTTGATTAACAAATTCATTTAAAGACTCAACAGATTGTTTATCCACTTGATTAAAAATTTCATTTAAAGACTAAGCAGCTTGGTTATTAGTTGGATTAACAACTTGTTCAATCGGTGGTTTAAAATTTTCATTACTTTTAACCTTTGCCACACAGTTCTGACCAACAATACCTTTATTTTATAATACATATAATTTTATTTAACATTCGAAGATACACCACTTCAGAATTCTTTTTGTCATATTCCTAATTTCATTTTTTCATTTAAAACTTCCTCCAAATTATTATATTCATAATCAGACAATGAATCATCAGACCAACATGAACTCGATGAAACAACAACTTGGTCATAAACTTGATTAACAAATTCATTTAAAGACTCAACAGATTGTTTATCAACTTGATTAAAAATTTCATTTAAAGACTAAGTAGCTTGGTTATTAGTTGGATTAACAACTTATTCAATCGGTGGTATAAAATTTTCATTACTTTATCCTTTGCCACCCAGTTCTTACCAACAATACCTTTATTTTTTATAATAAATATAATTTTATTTAACATTCGAAGATACACCACTTCAGAATTATTTTTGACATATTCCTAGTTTCATTTTTTCATTTAAAACTACCTCCAAATTATTATATTCATAATCAGACAATGAATCATCAGACCAACATGAACTCGATGAAACAACAACTTGGTCATAAACTTGATTAACAAATTCATTTAAAGACTCAACAGATTGTTTATCCACTTGATTAAAAATTTCATTTAAAGACTAAGCAGCTTGGTTATTAGTTGGATTAACAACTTGTTCAATCGGTGGTTTAAAATTTTCATTACTTTTAACCTTTGCCACACAGTTCTGACCAACAATACCTTTATTTTATAATACATATAATTTTATTTAACATTCGAAGATACACCACTTCAGAATTCTTTTTGTCATATTCCTAATTTCATTTTTTCATTTAAAACTTCCTCCAAATTATTATATTCATAATCAGACAATGAATCATCAGACCAACATGAACTCGATGAAACAACAACTTGGTCATAAACTTGATTAACAAATTCATTTAAAGACTCAACAGATTGTTTATCAACTTGATTAAAAATTTCATTTAAAGACTAAGTAGCTTGGTTATTAGTTGGATTAACAACTTATTCAATCGGTGGTATAAAATTTTCATTACTTTATCCTTTGCCACCCAGTTCTTACCAACAATACCTTTATTTTTTATAATAAATATAATTTTATTTAACATTCGAAGATACACCACTTCAGAATTATTTTTGACATATTCCTAGTTTCATTTTTTCATTTAAAACTATCTCCAAATTATTATATTCATTATCAGACAATGAATCATCAGACCAACATGAACTCGATGAAACAACAACTTGGTCATAAACTTGATTAACAAATTCATTTAAAGACTCAACAGATTGTTTATCAACTTGATTAAAAATTTCATTTAAAGACTAAGCAGCTTGGTTATTAGTTGGATTAACAACTTGTTCAATCGGTGGTTTAAAATTTTCTTTACTTTATCCTTTGCCACCCTGTTCTTACAAACAATACCTTTATTTTTATAATAAATATAATTTTATTTAACATTCGAAGATACACCACTTCAGAATTATATTTGACATATTCCTAGTTTCATTTTTTCATTTAAAACTACCTCCAAATTATTATATTCATAATCAGACAATGAATCATCAGACCAACATGAACTCGATGAAACAATAACTTGGTCATAAACTTGATTAACAAATTCATTTAAAGACTCAACAGATTGTTTATCAACTTGATTAAAAATTTCATTTAAAGACTATGTAGCTTGGTTATTAGTTGGATTAACAACTTATTCAATCGGTGGTATAAAATTTTCATTACTTTATCCTTTGCCACCCAGTTCTTACCAACAATACCTTTATTTTTTATAATAAATATAATTTTATTTAACATTCGAAGATACACCACTTCAGAATTATTTTTGACATATTCCTAGTTTCATTTTTTCATTTAAAACTACCTCCAAATTATTATATTCATAATCAGACAATGAATCATCAGACCAACATGAACTCGATGAAACAACAACTTGGTCATAAACTTGATTAACAAATTCATTTAAAGACTAAGTAGCTTGGTTATTAGTTGGATTAACAACTTATTCAATCGGTGGTATAAAATTTTCATTACTTTATCCTTTGCCACCCAGTTCTTACCAACAATACCTTTATTTTTTATAATAAATATAATTTTATTTAACATTCGAAGATACACCACTTCAGAATTATTTTTGACATATTCCTAGTTTAATTTTTTCATTTAAAACTACCTCCAAATTATTATATTCATAATCAGACAATGAATCATCAGACCAACATGAACTCGATGAAACAACAACTTGGTCATAAACTTGATTAACAAGTTCATTTAAAGACTCAACAGATTGTTTATCCACTTGATTAAAAATTTCATTTAAAGACTAAGCAGCTTGGTTATTAGTTGGATTAACAACTTGTTCAATCGGTGGTTTAAAATTTTCATTACTTTTAACCTTTGCCACACAGTTCTGACCAACAATACCTTTATTTTATAATACATATAATTTTATTTAACATTCGAAGATACACCACTTCAGAATTCTTTTTGTCATATTCCTAATTTCATTTTTTCATTTAAAACTTCCTCCAAATTATTATATTCATAATCAGACAATGAATCATCAGACCAACATGAACTCGATGAAACAACAACTTGGTCATAAACTTGATTAACAAATTCATTTAAAGACTCAACAGATTGTTTATCAACTTGATTAAAAATTTCATTTAAAGACTAAGTAGCTTGGTTATTAGTTGGATTAACAACTTATTCAATCGGTGGTATAAAATTTTCATTACTTTATCCTTTGCCACCCAGTTCTTACCAACAATACCTTTATTTTTTATAATAAATATAATTTTATTTAACATTCGAAGATACACCACTTCAGAATTATTTTTGACATATTCCTAGTTTCATTTTTTCATTTAAAACTATCTCCAAATTATTATATTCATTATCAGACAATGAATCATCAGACCAACATGAACTCGATGAAACAACAACTTGGTCATAAACTTGATTAACAAATTCATTTAAAGACTCAACAGATTGTTTATCAACTTGATTAAAAATTTCATTTAAAGACTAAGCAGCTTGGTTATTAGTTGGATTAACAACTTGTTCAATCGGTGGTTTAAAATTTTCTTTACTTTATCCTTTGCCACCCTGTTCTTACAAACAATACCTTTATTTTTATAATAAATATAATTTTATTTAACATTCGAAGATACACCACTTCAGAATTATATTTGACATATTCCTAGTTTCATTTTTTCATTTAAAACTACCTCCAAATTATTATATTCATAATCAGACAATGAATCATCAGACCAACATGAACTCGATGAAACAATAACTTGGTCATAAACTTGATTAACAAATTCATTTAAAGACTCAACAGATTGTTTATCAACTTGATTAAAAATTTCATTTAAAGACTATGTAGCTTGGTTATTAGTTGGATTAACAACTTATTCAATCGGTGGTATAAAATTTTCATTACTTTATCCTTTGCCACCCAGTTCTTACCAACAATACCTTTATTTTTTATAATAAATATAATTTTATTTAACATTCGAAGATACACCACTTCAGAATTATTTTTGACATATTCCTAGTTTCATTTTTTCATTTAAAACTACCTCCAAATTATTATATTCATAATCAGACAATGAATCATCAGACCAACATGAACTCGATGAAACAACAACTTGGTCATAAACTTGATTAACAAATTCATTTAAAGACTAAGTAGCTTGGTTATTAGTTGGATTAACAACTTATTCAATCGGTGGTATAAAATTTTCATTACTTTATCCTTTGCCACCCAGTTCTTACCAACAATACCTTTATTTTTTATAATAAATATAATTTTATTTAACATTCGAAGATACACCACTTCAGAATTATTTTTGACATATTCCTAGTTTCATTTTTTCATTTAAAACTACCTCCAAATTATTATATTCATTATCAGACAATGAATCATCAGACCAACATGAACTCGATGAAACAACAACTTGGTCATAAACTTGATTAACAAATTCATTTAAAGACTCAACAGATTGTTTATCAACTTGATTAAAAATTTCATTTAAAGACTAAGCAGCTTGGTTATTAGTTGGATTAACAACTTGTTCAATCGGTGGTTTAAAATTTTCTTTACTTTATCCTTTGCCACCCTGTTCTTACCAACAATACCTTTATTTTTATAATAAATATAATTTTATTTAACATTCGAAGATACACCACTTCAGAATTATTTTTGACATATTCCTAGTTTCATTTTTTCATTTAAAACTACCTCCAAATTATTGTATTCATAATCAGACAATGAATCATCAGACCAACATGAACTCGATGAAACAACAACTTGGTCATAAACTTGATTAACAAATTCATTTAAAGACTCAACAGATTGTTTATCAACTTGATTAAAAATTTCATTTAAAGACTAAGTAGCTTGGTTATTAGTTGGATTAACAACTTATTCAATCGGTGGTATAAAATTTTCATTACTTTATCCTTTGCCACCCAGTTCTTACCAACAATACCTTTATTTTTTATAATAAATATAATTTTATTTAACATTCGAAGATACACCACTTCAGAATTATTTTTGACATATTCCTAGTTTCATTTTTTCATTTAAAACTACCTCCAAATTATTAAATTCATAATCAGACAATGAATCATCAGACCAACATGAACTCGATGAAACAACAACTTGGTCATAAACTTGATTAACAAATTCATTTAATGACTAAGTAGCTTGGTTATTAGTTGGATTAACAACTTATTCAATCGGTGGTATAAAATTTTCTTTACTTTATCCTTTGCCACCCAGTTCTTACCAACAATACCTTAATTTTTTATAATAAATATAATTTTATTTAACATTCGAAGATACACCACTTCAGAATTATTTTTGACATATTCCTAGTTTCATTTTTTCATTTAAAACTACCTCCAAATTATTATATTCATAATCAGACAATGAATCATCAGACCAACATGAACTCGATGAAACAACAACTTGGTCATAAACTTGATTAACAAATTCATTTAAAGACTCAACAGATTGTTTATCAACTTGATTAAAAATTTCATTTAAAGACTAAGCAGCTTGGTTATTAGTTGGATTAACAACTTGTTCAATCGGTGGTTTAAAATTTTCATTACTATTAACCTTTGCCACACAGTTCTGACCAACAATACCTTTATTTTATAATACATATAATTTTATTTAACATTCGAATATACACCACTTCAGAATTCTTTTTGTCATATTCCTAATTTCATTTTTTCATTTAAAACTTCCTCCAAATTATTATATTCATAATCAGACAATGAATCATCAGACCAACATGAACTCGATGAAACAACTTGGTCATAAACTTGATTAACAAATTCATTTAAAGACTCAACAGATTGTTTATCAACTTGATTAAAAATTTCATTTAAAGACTAAGTAGCTTGGTTATTAGTTGGATTAACAACTTATTCAATCGGTGGTATAAAATTTTCATTACTTTATCCTTTGCCACCCAGTTCTTACCAACAATACCTTTATTTTTTATAATAAATATAATTTTATTTAACATTCGAAGATACACCACTTCAGAATTATTTTTGACATATTCCTAGTTTCATTTTTTCATTTAAAACTACCTCCAAATTATTATATTCATAATCAGACAATGAATCATCAGACCAACATGAACTCGATGAAACAACAACTTGGTCATAAACTTGATTAACAAATTCATTTAAAGACTAAGTAGCTTGGTTATTAGTTGGATTAACAACTTATTCAATCGGTGGTATAAAATTTTCATTACTTTATCCTTTGCCACCCAGTTCTTACCAACAATACCTTTATTTTTTATAATAAATATAATTTTATTTAACATTCGAAGATACACCACTTCAGAATTATTTTTGACATATTCCTAGTTTCATTTTTTCATTTAAAACTACCTCCAAATTATTATATTCATTATCAGACAATGAATCATCAGACCAACATGAACTCGATGAAACAACAACTTGGTCATAAACTTGATTAACAAATTCATTTAAAGACTCAACAGATTGTTTATCAACTTGATTAAAAATTTCATTTAAAGACTAAGCAGCTTGGTTATTAGTTGGATTAACAACTTGTTCAATCGGTGGTTTAAAATTTTCTTTACTTTATCCTTTGCCACCCTGTTCTTACCAACAATACATATATTTTTATAATAAATATAATTTTATTTAACATTCGAAGATACACCACTTCATAATTATTTTTGACATATTCCTTGTTTCATTTTTTCATTTAAAACTACCTCCAAATTATTATATTCAAAATCAGACAATGAATCATCAGACCAACATGAACTCGATGAAACAACAACTTGGTCATAAACTTGATTAACAAATTCATTTAAAGACTCAACAGATTGTTTATCAACTTGATTAAAAATTTCATTTAAAGACTAAGCAGCTTGGTTATTAGTTGGATTAACAACTTGTTCAATCGGTGGTTTAAAATTTTCTTTACTTTATCCTTTGCCACCCTGTTCTTACAAACAATACCTTTATTTTTATAATAAATATAATTTTATTTAACATTCGAAGATACACCACTTCAGAATTATATTTGACATATTCCTAGTTTCATTTTTTCATTTAAAACTACCTCCAAATTATTATATTCATAATCAGACAATGAATCATCAGACCAACATGAACTCGATGAAACAATAACTTGGTCATAAACTTGATTAACAAATTCATTTAAAGACTCAACAGATTGTTTATCAACTTGATTAAAAATTTCATTTAAAGACTATGTAGCTTGGTTATTAGTTGGATTAACAACTTATTCAATCGGTGGTATAAAATTTTCATTACTTTATCCTTTGCCACCCAGTTCTTACCAACAATACCTTTATTTTTTATAATAAATATAATTTTATTTAACATTCGAAGATACACCACTTCAGAATTATTTTTGACATATTCCTAGTTTCATTTTTTCATTTAAAACTACCTCCAAATTATTATATTCATAATCAGACAATGAATCATCAGACCAACATGAACTCGATGAAACAACAACTTGGTCATAAACTTGATTAACAAATTCATTTAAAGACTAAGTAGCTTGGTTATTAGTTGGATTAACAACTTATTCAATCGGTGGTATAAAATTTTCATTACTTTATCCTTTGCCACCCAGTTCTTACCAACAATACCTTTATTTTTTATAATAAATATAATTTTATTTAACATTCGAAGATACACCACTTCAGAATTATTTTTGACATATTCCTAGTTTCATTTTTTCATTTAAAACTACCTCCAAATTATTATATTCATTATCAGACAATGAATCATCAGACCAACATGAACTCGATGAAACAACAACTTGGTCATAAACTTGATTAACAAATTCATTTAAAGACTCAACAGATTGTTTATCAACTTGATTAAAAATTTCATTTAAAGACTAAGCAGCTTGGTTATTAGTTGGATTAACAACTTGTTCAATCGGTGGTTTAAAATTTTCTTTACTTTATCCTTTGCCACCCTGTTCTTACCAACAATACCTTTATTTTTATAATAAATATAATTTTATTTAACATTCGAAGATACACCACTTCAGAATTATTTTTGACATATTCCTAGTTTCATTTTTTCATTTAAAACTACCTCCAAATTATTGTATTCATAATCAGACAATGAATCATCAGACCAACATGAACTCGATGAAACAACAACTTGTTCATAAACTTGATTAACAAATTCATTTAAAGACTCAACAGATTGTTTATCAACTTGATTAAAAATTTCATTTAAAGACTAAGTAGCTTGGTTATTAGTTGGATTAACAACTTATTCAATCGGTGGTATAAAATTTTCATTACTTTATCCTTTGCCACCCAGTTCTTACCAACAATACCTTTATTTTTTATAATAAATATAATTTTATTTAACATTCGAAGATACACCACTTCAGAATTATTTTTGACATATTCCTAGTTTCATTTTTTCATTTAAAACTACCTCCAAATTATTAAATTCATAATCAGACAATGAATCATCAGACCAACATGAACTCGATGAAACAACAACTTGGTCATAAACTTGATTAACAAATTCATTTAATGACTAAGTAGCTTGGTTATTAGTTGGATTAACAACTTATTCAATCGGTGGTATAAAATTTTCTTTACTTTATCCTTTGCCACCCAGTTCTTACCAACAATACCTTAATTTTTTATAATAAATATAATTTTATTTAACATTCGAAGATACACCACTTCAGAATTATTTTTGACATATTCCTAGTTTCATTTTTTCATTTAAAACTACCTCCAAATTATTATATTCATAATCAGACAATGAATCATCAGACCAACATGAACTCGATGAAACAACAACTTGGTCATAAACTTGATTAACAAATTCATTTAAAGACTCAACAGATTGTTTATCAACTTGATTAAAAATTTCATTTAAAGACTAAGCAGCTTGGTTATTAGTTGGATTAACAACTTGTTCAATCGGTGGTTTAAAATTTTCATTACTATTAACCTTTGCCACACAGTTCTGACCAACAATACCTTTATTTTATAATACATATAATTTTATTTAACATTCGAAGATACACCACTTCAGAATTCTTTTTGTCATATTCCTAATTTCATTTTTTCATTTAAAACTTCCTCCAAATTATTATATTCATAATCAGACAATGAATCATCAGACCAACATGAACTCGATGAAACAACTTGGTCATAAACTTGATTAACAAATTCATTTAAAGACTCAACAGATTGTTTATCAACTTGATTAAAAATTTCATTTAAAGACTAAGTAGCTTGGTTATTAGTTGGATTAACAACTTATTCAATCGGTGGTATAAAATTTTCATTACTTTATCCTTTGCCACCCAGTTCTTACCAACAATACCTTTATTTTTTATAATAAATATAATTTTATTTAACATTCGAAGATACACCACTTCAGAATTATTTTTGACATATTCCTAGTTTCATTTTTTCATTTAAAACTACCTCCAAATTATTATATTCATAATCAGACAATGAATCATCAGACCAACATGAACTCGATGAAACAACAACTTGGTCATAAACTTGATTTACAAATTCATTTAAAGACTAAGTAGCTTGGTTATTAGTTGGATTAACAACTTATTCAATCGGTGGTATAAAATTTTCATTACTTTATCCTTTGCCACCCAGTTCTTACCAACAATACCTTTATTTTTTATAATAAATATAATTTTATTTAACATTCGAAGATACACCACTTCAGAATTATTTTTGACATATTCCTAGTTTCATTTTTTCATTTAAAACTACCTCCAAATTATTATATTCATTATCAGACAATGAATCATCAGACCAACATGAACTCGATGAAACAACAACTTGGTCATAAACTTGATTAACAAATTCATTTAAAGACTCAACAGATTGTTTATCAACTTGATTAAAAATTTCATTTAAAGACTAAGCAGCTTGGTTATTAGTTGGATTAACAACTTGTTCAATCGGTGGTTTAAAATTTTCATTACTTTTAACCTTTGCCACACAGTTCTGACCAACAATACCTTTATTTTATAATACATATAATTTTATTTAACATTCGAAGATACACCACTTCAGAATTCTTTTTGTCATATTCCTAGTTTCATTTTTTCATTTAAAACTTCCTCCAAATTATTATAATCGTAATCAGACAATGAATCATCAGACCAACATGAACTCGATGAAACAACAACTTGGTCATAAACTTGATTAACAAATTCATTTAAAGACTCAACAGATTGTTTATCAACTTGATTAAAAATTTCATTTAAAGACTAAGCAGCTTGGTTATTAGTTGGATTAACAACTTGTTCAATCGGTGGTTTAAAATTTTCTTTACTTTATCCTTTGCCACCCTGTTCTTACCAACAATACATTTATTTTTATAATAAATATAATTTTATTTAACATTCGAAGATACACCACTTCATAATTATTTTTGACATATTCCTTGTTTCATTTTTTCATTTAAAACTACCTCCAAATTATTATATTCAAAATCAGACAATGAATCATCAGACCAACATGAACTCGATGAAACAACAACTTGGTCATAAACTTGATTAACAAATTCATTTAAAGACTCAACAGATTGTTTATCAACTTGATTAAAAATTTCATTTAAAGACTAAGTAGCTTGGTTATTAGTTGGATTAACAACTTATTCAATCGGTGGTATAAAATTTTCATTACTTTATCCTTTGCCACCCAGTTCTTACCAACAATACCTTTATTTTTTATAATAAATATAATTTTATTTAACATTCGAAGATACACCACTTCAGAATTATTTTTGACATATTCCTAGTTTCATTTTTTCATTTAAAACTACCTCCAAATTATTATATTCATAATCAGACAATGAATCATCAGACCAACATGAACTCGATGAAACAACAACTTGGTCATAAACTTGATTAACAAATTCATTTAAAGACTAAGTAGCTTGGTTATTAGTTGGATTAACAACTTATTCAATCGGTGGTATAAAATTTTCATTACTTTATCCTTTGCCATCCAGTTCTTACCAACAATACCTTTATTTTTTATAATAAATATAATTTTATTTAACATTCGAAGATACACCACTTCAAAATTATTTTTGACATATTCGTAGTTTCATTTTTTCATTTAAAACTACCTCCAAATTATTATATTCATAATCAGACAATGAATCATCAGACCAACATGAACTCGATGAAACAACAACTTGGTCATAAACTTGATTAACAAATTCATTTAAAGACTCAACAGATTGTTTATCAACTTGATTAAAAATTTCATTTAAAGACTAAGCAGCTTGGTTATTAGTTGGATTAACAACTTGTTCAATCGGTGGTTTAAAATTTTCATTACTTTTAACCTTTGCCACACAGTTCTGACCAACAATACCTTTATTTTATAATACATATAATTTTATTTAACATTCGAAGATACACCACTTCAGAATTCTTTTTGTCATATTCCTAGTTTCATTTTTTCATTTAAAACTTCCTCCAAATTATTATATTCATAATCAGACAATGAATCATCAGACCAACATGAACTCGATGAAACAACAACTTGGTCATAAACTTGATTAACAAATTCATTTAAAGACTCAACAGATTGTTTATCAACTTGATTAAAAATTTCATTTAAAGACTAAGCAGCTTGGTTATTAGTTGGATTAACAACTTGTTCAATCGGTGGTTTAAAATTTTCTTTACTTTATCCTTTGCCACCCTGTTCTTACCAACAATACATTTATTTTTATAATAAATATAATTTTATTTAACATTCGAAGATACACCACTTCATAATTATTTTTGACATATTCCTTGTTTCATTTTTTCATTTAAAACTACCTCCAAATTATTATATTCAAAATCAGACAATGAATCATCAGACCAACATGAACTCGATGAAACAACAACTTGGTCATAAACTTGATTAACAAATTCATTTAAAGACTCAACAGATTGTTTATCAACTTGATTAAAAATTTCATTTAAAGACTAAGTAGCTTGGTTATTAGTTGGATTAACAACTTATTCAATCGGTGGTATAAAATTTTCATTACTTTATCCTTTGCCACCCAGTTCTTACCAACAATACCTTTATTTTTTATAATAAATATAATTTTATTTAACATTCGAAGATACACCACTTCAGAATTATTTTTGACATATTCCTAGTTTCATTTTTTCATTTAAAACTACCTCCAAATTATTATATTCATAATCAGACAATGAATCATCAGACCAACATGAACTCGATGAAACAACAACTTGGTCATAAACTTGATTTACAAATTCATTTAAAGACTAAGTAGCTTGGTTATTAGTTGGATTAACAACTTATTCAATCGGTGGTATAAAATTTTCATTACTTTATCCTTTGCCACCCAGTTCTTACCAACAATACCTTTATTTTTTATAATAAATATAATTTTATTTAACATTCGAAGATACACCACTTCAGAATTATTTTTGACATATTCCTAGTTTCATTTTTTCATTTAAAACTACCTCCAAATTATTATATTCATTATCAGACAATGAATCATCAGACCAACATGAACTCGATGAAACAACAACTTGGTCATAAACTTGATTAACAAATTCATTTAAAGACTCAACAGATTGTTTATCAACTTGATTAAAAATTTCATTTAAAGACTAAGTAGCTTGGTTATTAGTTGGATTAACAACTTATTCAATCGGTGGTATAAAATTTTCATTACTTTATCCTTTGCCACCCAGTTCTTACCAACAATACCTTTATTTTTTATAATAAATATAATTTTATTTAACATTCGAAGATACACCACTTCAGAATTATTTTTGACATATTCCTAGTTTCATTTTTTCATTTAAAACTACCTCCAAATTATTATATTCATTATCAGACAATGAATCATCAGACCAACATGAACTCGATGAAACAACAACTTGGTCATAAACTTGATTAACAAATTCATTTAAAGACTCAACAGATTGTTTATCAACTTGATTAAAAATTTCATTTAAAGACTAAGCAGCTTGGTTATTAGTTGGATTAACAACTTGTTCAATCGGTGGTTTAAAATTTTCTTTACTTTATCCTTTGCCACCCTGTTCTTACCAACAATACATTTATTTTTATAATAAATATAATTTTATTTAACATTCGAAGATACACCTCTTCATAATTATTTTTGACATATTCCTAGTTTCATTTTTTCATTTAAAACTACCTCCAAATTATTATATTCATAATCAGACAATGAATCATCAGACCAACATGAACTCGATGAAACAACAACTTGGTCATAAACTTGATTTACAAATTCATTTAAAGACTAAGTAGCTTGGTTATTAGTTGGATTAACAACTTATTCAATCGGTGGTATAAAATTTTCATTACTTTATCCTTTGCCACCCAGTTCTTACCAACAATACCTTTATTTTTTATAATAAATATAATTTTATTTAACATTCGAAGATACACCACTTCAGAATTATTTTTGACATATTCCTAGTTTCATTTTTTCATTTAAAACTACCTCCAAATTATTATATTCATAATCAGACAATGAATCATCAGACCAACATGAACTCGATGAAACAACAACTTGGTCATAAACTTGATTTACAAATTCATTTAAAGACTAAGTAGCTTGGTTATTAGTTGGATTAACAACTTATTCAATCGGTGGTATAAAATTTTCATTACTTTATCCTTTGCCACCCAGTTCTTACCAACAATACCTTTATTTTTTATAATAAATATAATTTTATTTAACATTCGAAGATACACCACTTCAGAATTATTTTTGACATATTCCTAGTTTCATTTTTTCATTTAAAACTACCTCCAAATTATTATATTCATTATCAGACAATGAATCATCAGACCAACATGAACTCGATGAAACAACAACTTGGTCATAAACTTGATTAACAAATTCATTTAAAGACTCAACAGATTGTTTATCAACTTGATTAAAAATTTCATTTAAAGACTAAGTAGCTTGGTTATTAGTTGGATTAACAACTTATTCAATCGGTGGTATAAAATTTTCATTACTTTATCCTTTGCCACCCAGTTCTTACCAACAATACCTTTATTTTTTATAATAAATATAATTTTATTTAACATTCGAAGATACACCACTTCAGAATTATTTTTGACATATTCCTAGTTTCATTTTTTCATTTAAAACTACCTCCAAATTATTATATTCATAATCAGACAATGAATCATCAGACCAACATGAACTCGATGAAACAACAACTTGGTCATAAACTTGATTTACAAATTCATTTAAAGACTAAGTAGCTTGGTTATTAGTTGGATTAACAACTTATTCAATCGGTGGTATAAAATTTTCATTACTTTATCCTTTGCCACCCAGTTCTTACCAACAATACCTTTATTTTTTATAATAAATATAATTTTATTTAACATTCGAAGATACACCACTTCAGAATTATTTTTGACATATTCCTAGTTTCATTTTTTCATTTAAAACTACCTCCAAATTATTATATTCATTATCAGACAATGAATCATCAGACCAACATGAACTCGATGAAACAACAACTTGGTCATAAACTTGATTAACAAATTCATTTAAAGACTCAACAGATTGTTTATCAACTTGATTAAAAATTTCATTTAAAGACTAAGTAGCTTGGTTATTAGTTGGATTAACAACTTATTCAATCGGTGGTATAAAATTTTCATTACTTTATCCTTTGCCACCCAGTTCTTACCAACAATACCTTTATTTTTTATAATAAATATAATTTTATTTAACATTCGAAGATACACCACTTCAGAATTATTTTTGACATATTCCTAGTTTCATTTTTTCATTTAAAACTACCTCCAAATTATTATATTCATTATCAGACAATGAATCATCAGACCAACATGAACTCGATGAAACAACAACTTGGTCATAAACTTGATTAACAAATTCATTTAAAGACTCAACAGATTGTTTATCAACTTGATTAAAAATTTCATTTAAAGACTAAGCAGCTTGGTTATTAGTTGGATTAACAACTTGTTCAATCGGTGGTTTAAAATTTTCTTTACTTTATCCTTTGCCACCCTGTTCTTACCAACAATACATTTATTTTTATAATAAATATAATTTTATTTAACATTCGAAGATACACCACTTCATAATTATTTTTGACATATTCCTTGTTTCATTTTTTCATTTAAAACTACCTCCAAATTATTATATTCAAAATCAGACAATGAATCATCAGACCAACATGAACTCGATGAAACAACAACTTGGTCATAAACTTGATTAACAAATTCATTTAAAGACTCAACAGATTGTTTATCAACTTGATTAAAAATTTCATTTAAAGACTAAGTAGCTTGGTTATTAGTTGGATTAACAACTTATTCAATCGGTGGTATAAAATTTTCATTACTTTATCCTTTGCCACCCAGTTCTTACCAACAATACCTTTATTTTTTATAATAAATATAATTTTATTTAACATTCGAAGATACACCACTTCAGAATTATTTTTGACATATTCCTAGTTTCATTTTTTCATTTAAAACTACCTCCAAATTATTATATTCATAATCAGACAATGAATCATCAGACCAACATGAACTCGATGAAACAACAACTTGGTCATAAACTTGATTAACAAATTCATTTAAAGACTAAGTAGCTTGGTTATTAGTTGGATTAACAACTTATTCAATCGGTGGTATAAAATTTTCATTACTTTATCCTTTGCCATCCAGTTCTTACCAACAATACCTTTATTTTTTATAATAAATATAATTTTATTTAACATTCGAAGATACACCACTTCAAAATTATTTTTGACATATTCGTAGTTTCATTTTTTCATTTAAAACTACCTCCAAATTATTATATTCATAATCAGACAATGAATCATCAGACCAACATGAACTCGATGAAACAACAACTTGGTCATAAACTTGATTAACAAATTCATTTAAAGACTCAACAGATTGTTTATCAACTTGATTAAAAATTTCATTTAAAGACTAAGCAGCTTGGTTATTAGTTGGATTAACAACTTGTTCAATCGGTGGTTTAAAATTTTCATTACTTTTAACCTTTGCCACACAGTTCTGACCAACAATACCTTTATTTTATAATACATATAATTTTATTTAACATTCGAAGATACACCACTTCAGAATTCTTTTTGTCATATTCCTAGTTTCATTTTTTCATTTAAAACTTCCTCCAAATTATTATATTCATAATCAGACAATGAATCATCAGACCAACATGAACTCGATGAAACAACAACTTGGTCATAAACTTGATTAACAAATTCATTTAAAGACTCAACAGATTGTTTATCAACTTGATTAAAAATTTCATTTAAAGACTAAGTAGCTTGGTTATTAGTTGGATTAACAACTTATTCAATCGGTGGTATAAAATTTTCATTACTTTATCCTTTGCCACCCAGTTCTTACCAACAATACCTTTATTTTTTATAATAAATACAATTTTATTTAACATTCGAAGATACACCACTTCAGAATTATTTTTGACATATTCCTAGTTTCATTTTTTCATTTAAAACTACCTCCAAATTATTATATTCATGATCAGACAATGAATCATCAGACCAACATGAACTCGATGAAACAACAACTTGGTCATAAACTTGATTAACAAATTCATTTAAAGACTAAGTAGCTTGGTTATTAGTTGGATTAACAACTTATTCAATCGGTGGTATAAAATTTTCATTACTTTATCCTTTGCCACCCAGTTCTTACCAACAATACCTTTATTTTTTATAATAAATATAATTTTATTTAACATTCGAAGATACACCACTTCAGAATTATATTTGACATATTCCTAGTTTCATTTTTTCATTTAAAACTACCTCCAAATTATTATATTCATAATCAGACAATGAATCATCAGACCAACATGAACTCGATGAAACAACAACTTGGTCATAAACTTGATTAACAAATTCATTTAAAGACTCAACAGATTCTTTATCCAGTTGATTAAAAATTTTATTTAAAGACTAAGCAGCTTGGTTATTAGTTGGATTAACAACTTGTTCAATCGGTGGTTTAAAATTTTCATTACTTTTAACCTTTGCCACACAGTTCTTACCAACAATACCTTTATTTTATAATACATATAATTTTATTTAACATTCGAAGATACACCACTTCAGAATTATTTTTGTCATATTCCTAATTTCATTTTTTCATTTAAAACTTCCTCCAAATTATTATAATCGTAATCAGACAATGAATCATCAGACCAACATGAACTCGATGAAACAACAACTTGGTCATAAACTTGATTAACAAATTCATTTAAAGACTCAACAGATTGTTTATCAACTTGATTAAAAATTTCATTTAAAGATTAAGTAGCTTGGTTATTAGTTGGATTAACAACTTATTCAATCGGTGGTATAAAATTTTCATTACTTTATCCTTTGCCACCCAGTTCTTACCAACAATACCTTTATTTTTTATAATAAATACAATTTTATTTAACATTCGAAGATACACCACTTCAGAATTATTTTTGACATATTCCTAGTTTCATTTTTTCATTTAAAACTACCTCCAAATTATTATATTCATAATCAGACAATGAATCATCAGACCAACATGAACTCGATGAAACAACAACTTGGTCATAAACTTGATTAACAAATTCATTTAAAGACTAAGTAGCTTGGTTATTAGTTGGATTAACAACTTATTCAATCGGTGGTATAAAATTTTCATTACTTTATCCTTTGCCACCCAGTTCTTACCAACAATACCTTTATTTTTTATAATAAATATAATTTTATTTAACATTCGAAGATACACCACTTCAGAATTATTTTTGACAAATTCCTAGTTTCATTTTTTCATTTAAAACTACCTCCAAATTATTATATTCATAATCAGACAATGAATCATCAGACCAACATGAACTCGATGAAACAACAACTTGGTCATAAACTTGATTAACAAATTCATTTAAAGACACAACAGAATGTTTATCAACTTGATTAAAAATTTCATTTAAAGACTAAGCAGCTTGGTTATTAGTTGGATTAACAACTTGTTCAATCGGTGGTTTAAAATTTTCATTACTTTTAACCTTTGCCACACAGTTCTGACCAACAATACCTTTATTTTATAATACATATAATTTTATTTAACATTCGAAGATACACCACTTCAGAATTCTTTTTGTCATATTCCTAATTTCATTTTTTCATTTAAAACTTCCTCCAAATTATTATATTCATAATCAGACAATGAATCATCAGACCAACATGAACTCGATGAGACAACAACTTGGTCATAAACTTGATTAACAAATTCATTTAAAGACTCAACAGATTGTTTATCAACTTGATTAAAAATTTCATTTAAAGACTAAGTAGCTTGGTTATTAGTTGGATTAACAACTTATTCAATCGGTGGTATAAAATTTTCATTACTTTATCCTTTGCCACCCAGTTCTTACCAACAATACCTTTATTTTTTATAATAAATATAATTTTATTTAACATTCGAAGATACACCACTTCAGAATTATTTTTGACATATTCCTAGTTTCATTTTTTCATTTAAAACTACCTCCAAATTATTATATTCATTATCAGACAATGAATCATCAGACCAACATGAACTCGATGAAACAACAACTTGGTCATAAACTTGATTAACAAATTCATTTAAAGACTAAGTAGCTTGGTTATTAGTTGGATTAACAACTTATTCAATCGGTGGTATAAAATTTTCATTACTTTATCCTTTGCCACCCAGTTCTTACCAACAATACCTTTATTTTTTATAATAAATATAATTTTATTTAACATTCGAAGATACACCACTTCAGAATTATTTTTGACAAATTCCTAGTTTCATTTTTTCATTTAAAACTACCTCCAAATTATTATATTCATAATCAGACAATGAATCATCAGACCAACATGAACTCGATGAAACAACAACTTGGTCATAAACTTGATTAACAAATTCATTTAAAGACACAACAGAATGTTTATCAACTTGATTAAAAATTTCATTTAAAGACTAAGCAGCTTGGTTATTAGTTGGATTAACAACTTGTTCAATCGGTGGTTTAAAATTTTCATTACTTTTAACCTTTGCCACACAGTTCTGACCAACAATACCTTTATTTTATAATACATATAATTTTATTTAACATTCGAAGATACACCACTTCAGAATTCTTTTTGTCATATTCCTAATTTCATTTTTTCATTTAAAACTTCCTCCAAATTATTATATTCATAATCAGACAATGAATCATCAGACCAACATGAACTCGATGAGACAACAACTTGGTCATAAACTTGATTAACAAATTCATTTAAAGACTCAACAGATTGTTTATCAACTTGATTAAAAATTTCATTTAAAGACTAAGTAGCTTGGTTATTAGTTGGATTAACAACTTATTCAATCGGTGGTATAAAATTTTCATTACTTTATCCTTTGCCACCCAGTTCTTACCAACAATACCTTTATTTTTTATAATAAATATAATTTTATTTAACATTCGAAGATACACCACTTCAGAATTATTTTTGACATATTCCTAGTTTCATTTTTTCATTTAAAACTACCTCCAAATTATTATATTCATTATCAGACAATGAATCATCAGACCAACATGAACTCGATGAAACAACAACTTGGTCATAAACTTGATTAACAAATTCATTTAAAGACACAACAGAATGTTTATCAACTTGATTAAAAATTTCATTTAAAGACTAAGCAGCTTGGTTATTAGTTGGATTAACAACTTGTTCAATCGGTGGTTTAAAATTTTCATTACTTTTAACCTTTGCCACACAGTTCTGACCAACAATACCTTTATTTTATAATACATATAATTTTATTTAACATTCGAAGATACACCACTTCAGAATTCTTTTTGTCATATTCCTAATTTCATTTTTTCATTTAAAACTTCCTCCAAATTATTATATTCATAATCAGACAATGAATCATCAGACCAACATGAACTCGATGAGACAACAACTTGGTCATAAACTTGATTAACAAATTCATTTAAAGACTCAACAGATTGTTTATCAACTTGATTAAAAATTTCATTTAAAGACTAAGTAGCTTGGTTATTAGTTGGATTAACAACTTATTCAATCGGTGGTATAAAATTTTCATTACTTTATCCTTTGCCACCCAGTTCTTACCAACAATACCTTTATTTTTTATAATAAATATAATTTTATTTAACATTCGAAGATACACCACTTCAGAATTATTTTTGACATATTCCTAGTTTCATTTTTTCATTTAAAACTACCTCCAAATTATTATATTCATTATCAGACAATGAATCATCAGACCAACATGAACTCGATGAAACAACAACTTGGTCATAAACTTGATTAACAAATTTGTAGCATCCCGAAATTTCAAAGGTAATATTAATTATATTACTTATTAATAGATGGGAAGTTTACTCGGGTTATCAGGAAATAAATAAAAGAATAGGAGTTGGTATGGGTCGGGCTAATGTCGGGTAATGGAAGTGGGTTATGGACTTGGGTTAATTGAGATAGGTTAAATGAGAATGGGATTTCAGGGATATAAATACCCCCAAAATCCCAAAATATCTCATTTCTCACCAAACTCCCTAACACACACTCCTTACACCCTCAAAACACACATTCTAACCGATCTAGATTCGAAGCCGAGACCCGAGATTTGTTGATAGATCTGAGTTGGTAAGGTAAGAACTAATCTAACAAAGCTATTATTACTGAAAATGGTTAGGATTGGATGGGTTAACCGGACCCGAAACCCAAATGCCCAAATCGGACCCCTAAAACGTCGATTTTAGGCCGATTTGATGGTTGGGGTTTGTAGGCGCCGATCATACGGTTCCGTGGGTACCAAAATCGAGTTATTTGGCTAAGAAACGAAGGAGTTATGGGCAAACAGATCTGCAGCGCGACAACTTCGCCTGCAAGATTAAGTTCGCCTGATGAACTTCGCCTTCAAGCGTAACTTCGCCTTCAAGCGTAACTTCGCCTAAGGATAACTTCGCCTACGGCCAAGTTCGCCTAAGGATAACTTCGCCTGAAGCCAAGTTCGCCTAAGGTTTAACTTCGCCTGAAGCCAAGTTCGCCTAAGGTTTAACTTCGCCTGAAGCCAAGTTCGCCTAAGGTTTAACTTCGCCTGAAGCCAAGTTCGCCTAAGGTTTAACTTCGCCTGAAGTGAGGTTCGTTTAGAAAATAAATTAAAAACCTAATGGAAAATGTGTTAAGGCAGTTATCAACTTGATTAAAAATTTCATTTAAAGACTAAGCAGCTTGGTTATTAGTTGGATTAACAACTTGTTCAATCGGTGGTTTAAAATTTTCATTACTTTTAACCTTTGCCACACAGTTCTGACCAACAATACCTTTATTTTATAATACATATAATTTTATTTAACATTCGAAGATACACCACTTCAGAATTCTTTTTGTCATATTCCTAATTTCATTTTTTCATTTAAAACTTCCTCCAAATTATTATATTCATAATCAGACAATGAATCATCAGACCAACATGAACTCGATGAAACAACAACTTGGTCATAAACTTGATTAACAAATTCATTTAAAGACACAACAGAATGTTTATCAACTTGATTAAAAATTTCATTTAAAGACTAAGCAGCTTGGTTATTAGTTGGATTAACAACTTGTTCAATCGGTGGTTTAAAATTTTCATTACTTTTAACCTTTGCCACACAGTTCTGACCAACAATACCTTTATTTTATAATACATATAATTTTATTTAACATTCGAAGATACACCACTTCAGAATTCTTTTTGTCATATTCCTAATTTCATTTTTTCATTTAAAACTTCCTCCAAATTATTATATTCATAATCAGACAATGAATCATCAGACCAACATGAACTCGATGAGACAACAACTTGGTCATAAACTTGATTAACAAATTCATTTAAAGACTCAACAGATTGTTTATCAACTTGATTAAAAATTTCATTTAAAGACTAAGCAGCTTGGTTATTAGTTGGATTAACAACTTGTTCAATCGGTGGTTTAAAATTTTCTTTACTTTATCCGTTGCCACCCTGTTCTTACCAACAATACCTTTATTTTTATAATAAATATAATTTTATTTAACATTCGAAGATACACCACTTCAGAATTATATTTGACATATTCCTAGTTTCATTTTTTCATTTAAAACTACCTCCAAATTATTATATTCATAATCAGACAATGAATCATCAGACCAACATGAACTCGATGAAACAACAACTTGGTCATAAACTTGATTAACAAATTCATTTAAAGACTCAACAGATTGTTTATCAACTTGATTAAAAATTTCATTTAAAGACTAAGTAGCTTGGTTATTAGTTGGATTAACAACTTATTCAATCGGTGGTATAAAATTTTAATTACTTTATCCTTTGCCACCCAGTTCTTACCAACAATACCTTTATTTTTTATAATAAATATAATTTTATTTAACATTCGAAGATACACCACTTCAGAATTATTTTTGACATATTCCTAGTTTCATTTTTTTCATTTAAAACTACCTCCAAATTATTATATTCATAATCAGACAATGAATCATCAGACCAACATGAACTCGATGAAACAACAACTTAGTCATAAACTTGATTAACAAATTCATTTAAAGACTAAGTAGCTTGGTTATTAGTTGGATTAACAACTTATTCAATCGGTGGTATAAAATTTTCATTACTTTATCCTTTGCCACCCAGTTCTTACCAACAATACCTTTATTTTTTATAATAAATATAATTTTATTTAACATTCGAAGATACACCACTTCAGAATTATATTTGACATATTCCTAGTTTCATTTTTTCATTTAAAACTACCTCCAAATTATTATATTCATAATCAGACAATGAATCATCAGACCAACATGAACTCGATGAAACAACAACTTGGTCATAAACTTGATTAACAAATTCATTTAAAGACTCAACAGATTCTTTATCCAGTTGATTAAAAATTTTATTTAAAGACTAAGCAGCTTGGTTATTAGTTGGATTAACAACTTGTTCAATCGGTGGTTTAAAATTTTCATTACTTTTAACCTTTGCCACACAGTTCTTACCAACAATACCTTTATTTTATAATACATATAATTTTATTTAACATTCGAAGATACACCACTTCAGAATTCTTTTTGTCATATTCCTAATTTCATTTTTTCATTTAAAACTTCCTCCAAATTATTATAATCGTAATCAGACAATGAATCATCAGACCAACATGAACTCGATGAAACAACAACTTGGTCATAAACTTGATTAACAAATTCATTTAAAGACTCAACAGATTGTTTATCAACTTGATTAAAAATTTCATTTAAAGATTAAGTAGCTTGGTTATTAGTTGGATTAACAACTTATTCAATCGGTGGTATAAAATTTTCATTACTTTATCCTATTCCACCCAGTTC